>NW_024120646.1:0-13998 GCF_003073215.2 Triticum urartu
AAAGCTAATATTCGGAAAAAAATCACGGCGAAGGTTTCAGGCCAATCCGAGTTACGGATCTCCATATATATGCGAAACGGTGAAACAGAGCCAGAGGAGAACGCGGAAACAGAGAGAGACAGAGAGACATGTCCAATCTCGGAGGGGCTCTCGCCCCTCCCTTGCCATGGAGGCCATGGACCAGAGGGGAAACCCTTCTCCCATCTAGGGAGGAGGTCAAGGAAGAAGAAGAAGGAGGGGGGCTCTCTCCCCCTCGCTTTCGGTGGCACCGGAGTGCCACCGGGGGCCATCATCATCACCGCGATCTACACCAACACCTCCGCCATCTTCACCTACATCTCCATCACCTTCCCCCCTCTATCTACAGCGGTCCACTCTCCCGTAACCCGCTGTACCCTCTACTTGAACATGGTGCTTTATGCTTCATATTATTATCCAATGATGTGTTGCCATCCTATGATGTCTGAGTAGATTTTCGTTGTCCTATCGGTGGTTGATGAATTGCTATGGTTGATTTAATTTGCTTGTGGTTATGTTGCTGTCCTTTGGTGCCCATCATATGTTTGCGCGCGTGGATCACACCCTAGGGTTAGTTTGTATGTTTATAGGACTATGTATTGGAGGGCAAGAGTGACAGAAGCTTCAACCTAGCATAGAAATTGATGCATACAGGATTGAAGGGGGACCAATATATCTTAATGCTATGGTTGGGTTTTACCTTAATGAACATTAGTAGTTGCGGATGCTTGCTAATAGTTCCAATCATAAGTGCATAGAATTCCAAGTAAGTGATGACATGCTAGCAGTGGCCTCTCCCACATAATACTTGCTATCGGTCTAGTAAAGTAGTCAATTGCTTAAGGGACAATTTCGCAACTCCTACCACCACTTTTCCACACTCTCTACATTTACTTTATTGCTTCTTTACCTTAACAGCCCCTAGTTTTATTTTCGTGCTCTTTACTTTCTTGCAAGCCTTTCCGAAAACACCTACAAAGTACTTCTAGTTTCATACTTGTTCTAGGTAAAGTGAACGTCAAGCGTGCGTAGAGTTGTATCGGTGGTCGATAGAACTTGAGGGAATATTTGTTCTACCTTTAGCTCCTCGTTGGGTTCGACACTCTTACACTGTTGCGGTCCCCTATACTAGTGGGTTATCATACACCGGGTTTCGGAGATTTTGCATTCATCAGACCACATCAACGCTGACACAACAGTTTTAACATTGGAAGGCAATTGCCGGTTTGCACCTCTGAAGCTGAAGTTGGGACAGCTCAAATGCCATTGCAATGACATGGGAACACTTATGGAGGCTCTAGTGAAGTATGCCGACTCTGATAGTACCAAGGACCCCGAGTCTGATGACGACAAGACAGGGAAGGGAAAGAAGAGCGGCAACACCAAGGGGTAGCAGCATAACCCGGCAGGTCATGGGAACAATGGTAAACGCAAGGCGGATAATAGCTTGGACTTTGTGGCTAACACCAACACCTAGGATAATGGTCAGCAGCGTAAGGGTAAACCGTCCCAGCAGGGTGGAGGGTCAGGCCCCAATCTTGAGCGCCTGTTAAATCAGCCTTGCCCAAAGCACGGATCGAAGGAGAGGCTAGCAATGCATCTTTGGAAGGATTGCTTCATTATGCGGGAGTTCAAAAATTCAAATCTCTTTCAATACGACAATGGACCGCCTGGCGGTTCAGGAGGCGGTTTCCATGGGCTGGGTTATGGTGGTGGCAGTTCCGGTTCAGGATTCCAAGGCAACCAAACCGGACATGGCAATCAAAGCAGTCATGGCAACTAGGGAGGTTATAACCATCAAGGGAATCAACAGCAGTAGCAGTCGGGTTATCAGAGCAATCTGAAGCAGTTGAATAGTGGGCAGTACCATGTCTTCACCACTAGCTTATGTAAGCGTGATCGGAAGCTTCATAAAAGGGCCATGGACCTCGTTGAGCCGGTGGTACCTCGTTATCTGCACTGGTCTGAACAACCCATTTTGTGGAGTCTAGAGGATCATCCACCCTGTGTTGATAATTCGGGTCATCTAGCCTTGGTGGTGGCACCTCAGGTTGGGGGTATAAGTTCACCAAGGTGCTTATGGATGGAGGAAGCAGTATCAATATCCTTTACTATGAAACCTTCTGTCGCATGGGATTGACAGATGAGAATCTTAAACCGTCGAACACCATTTTTCATGGTGTGGTGCCTGGTAAATCGGCATACCCAGTTGGCAAGATAGCCCTAGAGGTTGCTTTTGGAGATGATCATGATTCAAGATCAGAGGTGTTGACTTTTGAAGTGGTGAAAATCAAGAGTCCATATCATGCCCTATTCGGACGCCCGGCTTATGCTAAGTTCATGGCAAGGCCTTGTTATGTTTATCTGCAGCTTAAGATGCCGGGTCATAAGGGGACCATCACAGTGCATGGGAGCCAGAAGATTGCTTTGGAATGTGAAGAGGGTGATGCGGCTTATGCTGAGTCGGTTTGTGCTACAGAGGAGTTGAGGTTTTTAAGGACAATGTTGATCCGGCAGATATGATTTCTCTGAAAAAGCCAACTACAGAGCATGATCCGGCGCTGAAATTTAAATCGGCTGAGGAGACTAAGTTGTTTGACTTTGTTCCTGGCGATTCATCCAAGCAGTTCAGCATCAGCGCTAACCTGGATCTGAAGTAGGAAAGTGCGCTCATCGAGTTCATCCGTGAGAACCGGGACATCTTTGCATGGAAACCTTCTGACATGCCAGGTGTACCGAGGGAACTCGCTAAGCACACTCTTAATATAGATCCTAAGTTTAAACTGGTCAGACGGTTTCTCCATCGCTTCAACGAGGAGAGGCGTAAGGCTATTGGTGAGGAGGTAGCCCGGCTTTTGGTAGCAGGGTTTATTGTGGAGGTCTTTCACCCTGAGTGGCTAGCTAATCTGGTGCTCGTACTTAAGAAAAACGGTACTTGGCGCATGTGTGTGGACTACACAGACTTGAACAAGGCTTGTCCAGCTGATCCCTTTGCCCTCCCTCGTATCGATCAAATTATTGATTCTATGGCAGGTTGTGACCGTTTGTGTTTTCTAGATGCTTATTCTGGTTATCATCAGATCAAAATGGCAGTTAAGGACCAGGAGAAGACATCTTTCATAACTCCCTTTGGAGCCTTCTGCTATGTATTTATGCCTTTTGGGCTCAAAAGTGCCCAGGTGAATTATCAACATTGTGTCCAGAATTGTCTTCATAAACAGATTGGGCGCAATGTTCATGCTTATGTGGATGATATTGTGGTGAAGTCCAGAAAGGAGGAAACATTGATAGATGACTTGAAGGAAACTTTTGATAACCTCCGGGTTTATAAGATGATGCTTAATCCGGCCAAATGTGTCTTTGGTGTACCGGCAGGCAAGCTCTTGGGTTTTCTGGTATCTAACAGGGGCATTGAAGCTAATCCGGAGAAGATCACAGCTATCACATCCCTGGCTAAACCGGCGTGTATCAACGATGTTCAGTGTTTGGCGGGCTGGATTGCAGCCTTAAGCCGTTTTATCAGTCGCCTTGGGGAGAAGGCTATCCCCTTGTATCAGATGCTAAAGAAGACGGATGACTTCGTCTGGAGTGATGCTGCTGATAAAGCGTTTGAGGACTTGAAGAGACAGTTAGCCAAGCCACCTGTCCTTGCGGATCTAGTCGATAAAGAGCCCTTATTGCTATATGTGGCTGCTAATGCCCGGGCTGTTAGTGTGGCTATTGTTGTGGAGCGCAAGGGGGCTGGAAAAGAGCATCCGGTTCAACGGCCGGTTTATTATATCAGCGAGGTGCTTATTGAGTCCAAACAAAGATACCCACATTGGCAGAAGTTGGTGTATGGGGTTTTCATGGCAAGCCGGAAGCTCAAGCATTATTTTCAGGGTCATCCTATCACAGTGGTCAGTTCAGCCCCCTTGGGAGATATCATCCAAAATAGAGAGGCAACTGGCCGGATTGCCAAATGGGCTATTGAGCTTGGACCTCGCGGGTTAAAATATACGCCTCGCACAGCAATCAAATCCCAAGCACTTGTGGACTTCAGCAATGATTGGACAGAGTTGCAGGCACCGAAGGAAAAGCCAGACAACACTTATTGGACTATTCATTTTGATGGGTCCAGACAATTGGAGGGCTCGGGGGCTAGAGTCATATTATCTTCCCTACGAGGTGATAAGTTTTTTATGTTCTCCGTTTAATGTTCCCTTGCACTAATAATGCAGCTGAGTATGAGGACTTGCTCCATGGTATTAGGATGGTGAAGGAGATGAATTTAAGCCGGGTTAAGTGCTTTGGTGACTCGGACCTGGTGACTCAGACCTGGTGGCTCAACAGGTATCTGGCACTTGGGATTCCAAGGATCCACTCATGGCGGCATACAGACGAGAAGTGGACACAGTGGCTGGTCATTTCAAGGGTTATCAGGTTGACCATATAGACCGGCGAAAGAATGAAGCGGCAGATGCTTTAAGTCGCCTAGGCTCTCAACGTAAACCGGTGCCACCCAATACCTTTCTAGATGTGCTGCATAATCCGTCAGTCAAGATACCTACGGAGGAGGATTTGGCTGTGCCTGACCCGGAGGTTCAATTAGTGGCGGCTCTTCACGTTATTCCGGATTGGACGATCCCATACCTGGCATATATGAGCCGGGGCGAGTTACCAGACGATGAATCTTTGGCCCGGCAGATAATCCGGCGATCCAAGTCAATTACCATTGTTAATGGAGAGCTGCATCATTGCAGCGTAACAGGGGCGTTTCAGCGTTGTGTGTCTCCTCAAGAAGGTTGTGAGATTTTGCGTGAGATCCACGAAGGAGATTGCGGTCATCATGCCGGTTCAAAATCCTTGGTGGCTAAGGCCTTTCGTCACGGCTTCTATTGGTTGATGGCTCATGCTGATGCTGAGGATTTGGTAAAGAGGTGTGACGGTTGTCAGAAGTTTGCACGCTGTGCTCATGTTCCGGCTCAAGAATTAAGGATGATTCCAATCACTTGGCCGTTTGCAACTTGGGGGCTGGATATGGTTGGACCATTTAAGAGGTCCAAGGATAAGAAGACCCACCTGCTAGTGGCGGTTGATAAGTTTACCAAGTGGGTAGAGGAATCTCCAGTCAGTAAGTGTGATGCGGCCACGGCAGTTCAATTCATCAAAAAGATAATCTTCCAGTTTGGTTTTCCACACAGCATTATAACTGATAATGGCAATAATCTGTCCAAGGGTGCTATGGAAGAATTTTGTCAACGTGAGCACATCCGGCTTGACGTCTCATCAATTGCTCACCCCCAATCTAATGGTCAAGCAGAGAGGGCCAATCAAGAGATTTTGAGAGGTATCAAACCCCGACTTATGGTTCCTTTAAAGCGGACGCCGGGTTGTTGGGTGGAGGAGTTACCTTCTGTGTTATGGAGTATCAACACAACCCCGAACAGATCTATGGGTTACACGCCTTCCTTCATGGTTTACGGAGCAGAGGCGGTTCTCCCTAGTGACATCCGTCATGACTCGCCCCATGTGGAGGCTTATGTTGAATCTGATAATGAGAAAGCACGTCAGGACTCACTGGACCTGTTAGATGAGGAGCGTGATCTTGCAGCGGCACGTTCGGCGATTTATCAATAAGATCTGCGACGATATCACAGCCGCCGGGTTAAAACTAGAACTTTTCAAGAAGGCGATCTGGTGCTCCGGCTCATCCAGGATCAGACTGATATGCACAAGTTATCCCCACCTTGGTAAGGACCTTTTGTGATCAGCAAAAATTTGCAGAATGGATCATACTACCTTATCGATGTTCGAGAGCACAAAGACTCACGTAAATCGGAGGAGGAGACCCAACGGCCATGGAATATAGCTTATCTTCGGCCTTACTATACTTGAGCCACATTCTCTTCTTATGTACATAATTATGACAATGTATATATTATGATCAATATAATAAACCAGAGCCTCAGCTAAAGCGGGGTCTCTGTTGTTTTTACATCATGTGTGTTTACATGGGGGCTTCTGTTTATAAAGCGGAGTTCTACTGATCCGGCTTATAAAGACACACATACAAAGGGAAATCACTAGGGGGCTTGGTTGTATTCGCACCATAGCTACACCTCTTGATAGGCTTAAGACCAAAAGGAAATTATGTGGGGCCAAAGAGAGTGTTGCACCAGCACAACTCAAACATAGGCACCCACCGAGCACAGCTCAAATATTGCTTGGGGGATCTTTGCTTCTCAAAGAACAAAGAGTTTGCACCCTTGCAATAGGCTATCAAGCCAGGCTTGGAAGCCAGGTGTATTCACCTAAAACCCCAGATTATCCTGCGTCTTTAAGTAAGCCACTCCGTCTAGGTAAACCTGGTATGACCCGTCGAACGTTTGACAAGTCAATCTCATAGACCCTGAACTTGTCAAAGTTAAAATGATGATTGGTTAAAGATTGAGGTCCATCTTAAAAGGCTTTGAAAAATGGTTTAACTCAGTGGCCTGGCAGCCCATGAAAAGCCTTGCATATTCTTCTTGTGTTTTTTGCAAAGTTTTCTTTCCTTTGATAAGATTCATAAATATTTTCTGATAAATCGGCGTTTATTAAAACCCGGCGTGGCTTTCAGCGCTAAGTTGTCAGTACATGATCAGTTATAATCCGACACTTATTGATTCGGTCTGGTTTTGACTACAAGTCACCAGTATTATATGGATAAAACCAGTGTTTATCATAACCCTGTACGGTTTTATCATAAACCGGCAAACAAGGAAGGAGTCATCAATACTCCAGATTGGTGTTATCACCCTTATTATAACAACAGATTGATCAACCAACGAGGTGATTCAATATAAAAGGTATCATCCATTTTATATCTGGTTGTTTTTAAATACAGCCTTGGCTGTACACCTAGGCTATATATTTGGGCATCATGACCCGTCCAGCGGTAAACCGCCAAGACACTTTCAATCTCTTGTATGCAGGAACAAGTTAAAATACAGCCACTGCGGATTATGCATATAATAGATCCCAAAAGCATGGCGAGCTATCAGTATCAAGCAAAATAAGTATGCTCGATGGCATAACAGGCAAGTGTTTGAACTAGCCTATTACAAGGCGCTTTCATGCCCATACAGAATAATTGTTCCATCAAGAGTAGTAGGCCACGACAGGCTAAACCGGCCTCCGGTTTAGGATTCATCACCAGGACGACTTGAAGATTGGGGATCATCTTGTGTCGGTGCATCTTCCTCCTCCCTACCCAGTGGTTGGAAATCAATGGTTGCCCAATCGATTCCAGTTAAGGCTTGGAACACGGCTTCTTCACTTATAAGGTTGGAAGGATCAATGTCAGGGGCATAAGTGTGCTTACGAATCGGCGGAACAAGTTCTTCTACATCATGTGTTGGCGTAGGATATCTTTTCTGATCAGCATCATAAACCGGCTGATAATGAGAGAGATCCGTTTCTTCCGCCAATTTGCTCGCTAAAGGTCGCATTTCCCTTATCAGCCTTCGGAGATCATCATTGTTAAATTCTGAACCGTCTTCCTTCACGCCAGGATAGCCTTTGCCAATATCTGACGGTTCAAGATCTAGAATCCATGCCTTGGCCCAGATTAGCGCAGTCAGAGCGCCTGACCTTGCAGCTGATCTTTTAAGTTCATCCAACCGGGCAGGCAACATTGACAGTTTCTCAATAGTTTCTTTTATTAACGTTGGAGGAGGCTTGTTATGATCAGCGCTGCAAATAGCCTGTTGGGCTCCGGAATATAACTACTCTATCAACGTATAGGCAGCCTTCAGCTTCATCCGCATGTCAGATCCCAGATGGCTAATGCGGGTCCCTATGACATTGCAAGCATCAGTAAACCGGTAACTGATGAGATAAAATGAATTGAAAAACATCAGATGAGGATACTTACCAAATACAGCAGAGGTCATAACGTTTATTTGCCGCTTTAAACCGGTCAGTTCTTCGACCACCGGTTTAAGGGCTGCTTCTGCGTCCTCGGCTCTCTTTGCTAAAGTGGCTTTCTCTGTGTCCCAATCCGCCCGTTCTTTATTAAAGGACTCCTTCAGCTTCTCCATGGCTGCTAAGATATTGGTCAGTTCCTCCTTGGCTTTAGAAGCCTCCGCTTGTAGAGATTTAATGTTTTCTTGAAGATCAGTGGTTTGGGTGTCCTTTTTCCTCAACTCAGCCTATAAAGGAAAGACATATCATCAGTGGGCCCTATATATTTGAAGTACCAAGCACATAACAAGTTATGCACTTTGCACTTGGGGGCTAATGCCTATTTGCTTCATTATCAGAAGAAAAAAATTCAAGTCCCAAGTGTAATACAAGCATTATTCTTGGCACTTGGGGGCTAATGTACGTCTGCTCAAAGTAATAGTGCTTAAAGTCCCAGTTCACCTTGGAAAGATAAACCGGCCCTTGGGGACTACACAGGCGAAAGTTAACAGGATTACAATGCTACAATACCGGTTCATTTTTAAAGGATCAATCGACTATTGGAGGATAAGTATGCAGAGTTGAGATATTACAAAGTCCCGGTTTTTTATTACCATCGTAAATCGGCCCTCGGAGGCTACTAGAGTTGGTACTTACAATTGGATTTAAGAGAGAAAAGGTTATGTAATTACCTCATAACGCTCCTTCATCAGATTCACTAAACCGGCTTTGTAGTCATGGTTTGTGTACAGACGGTTTAAAAAATCATAATGGAGTTCCTGGGAGTTGAGGTGGGCATAGCTGGATAAATCGGTGCTCCATTTGCCTTTCTCCATAGCAGAACATTCCTCCTTGGCGCTGTGCTTTGATAATGCAACAGGGTTGCCAGGGGAGGTGTGGCCAACGCTAGTGATGATAACATCATCTTCCTTGTCACCGGTAGCCTTCACTGGAGTTGACAGGATATCAGCAGCCTTAACCGGACTAGACGGTCCATCATCAGTACAGACTGGGATCGTCGGTTTATCAGTATGGTCTGTTGTATCAACTTCTATTTGTTCATCAAAATCATGATCTTGAGGGGGTGGTTCATCAAACATGGTGTCAGCATTTGGACCTTCTGGTTCTAGAGTTTTCTCCGGTTCAACAACCACATGGTCGTCAGACGGTTTAGTCGCCCGAGCCTTCTTGATGGGTCTAGCCTTGGCTCTGAAAAGAAAATATGCAAGGGTTAATATAGCATGCAAGTATAAAGCGTTAAAAGTTTCAGTTAAAATACTTACCCAACAACTGTCTTAAGAGGAGGGAGTTCTGTGGCCATCGACTCGCCAGATGATGAGTGCGGCGTTCCCTGATAATTTGAATCGGACGGATTAAGAGGTTGTCGGAAATAACCTGCCTTGGGATAAGAAGTATCAGAAGTGGGTCAGACCTCAGGTCGACGTTTCTGAACTGGAGTGTTCGGTAAACCGGCCGAAGTGACTACTTGGCCGCTGTGCCGGGTTGTGCGGCGAGCTTCGTGCTGCTGCTTCTTCAGAAGAAATTTTGGATCCAAGTGAGCAAGGGGGTGAGAAAAATTTATTTTCTGGATTGTTTGACGGATTTTCTGTGTTGATGGAGTGTCTGAACCGGAGGGAACAGTAATTACCTATGCGTCGTCAGCCTGGCTGCCTTCAGTGTCATCCTGATAATAATCATTGTCAATGAGGTGTATGAAAAGCGAACCAAGTGAGTCAAGTTGTACCTCTAAGTCTGGATTATCAAGGTCTTCATCGAGATTCAGCCCGGTGGATTCAACCGCCTTCTTCTTGGCAGGCCTCTTGACCACCTTCATCTTAGGTCGAGGGGTCTTCACCATTTTTTCTTGAGGTTTCTTCTTCCAAAATGGGTCATCGCCCTGTTAAGAGAATTGACAAAAGTTATAGGAGATTACACAGATTAAGTACAAGAAGGAGTGAGGCAATGCTTACAGTTGGCGGTTTATTCAAAGTGTAGTAGGGACTTAACCCGGTCCTGCCAGAGATAGCCTCCGATTCATTCAATATCTTCTTTGCAGCTTCAGTAACTTCAGCTTCTGTCAGCTGAATATCAATATGACGTTGAGAGTCTTTTGAGTCACCAGTATACTCGCACATTAAACTAGAGCGATGGCTTAAAGGCAATATACTCCATGAAATCCAGCAGCGAACAAAATCAACTCCTGTTAGACCATTGGCCATAAAGGCTCTGAGGTTGGAGAGCTGTGGAGCATAAGTATCCCGCTCTTTGGTAGTCAACCGTTGCGGAAATGGATGTGTGTTGGTAAGCCAGTGAGGACGGTAACCCGGCAGAGGATTCTCATCATCAGGGGAGGTATCTTTACAATAAAACCAAGTCTGGTTCCAGTCTTTAGGATGGCTATGGAGTTTGGTATGAGGGAAATTGATATCTTTTCTCTTCTGAATTGAAATGCCGCCTAGTTTGGTATTGGGCCCATCTACAAACTCAGTACGGCGGTTCAAATAGAAAAAGTCTCAGAATAGCTCAACAGTTGGCTCCTCTTGCAGGTATTCTTCACAAAATACTTGAAAGTCGCAAACATTGGACACATAGTTTGGTCCAATGTCTTGAGGATGGATCTGGAAATTGGCAAGCACATCACGGAAGAACTTGGACCCGGGCGGTTTAAATCCACGACTCATGTGATCAACGAACACTACTACTTCGCCATCTCTGGGGGTAGGAGACTTTTTTGGACCGGGAACTCGCCACTAGATTTCACTCCACTTCGGTAAAGTGCCAATTTTGACGCATCCATCCAGTTGCTCCTCAGTAACCCGGGAAGGGACCCAGTTACAGGCATAAAATTGTTTGGCCATTGCAAGTGAAGAGCTGGAAAAGATTAATGCCGGTTTACGATTCATGATTGACAAAGCATAAAGCGCAACAGGTCAAGAAAAAGGAATTCGAGCATGTAAAATTGTTAAACCGGAGGCTGATGCTGTTATAAATGGTAAAGCGACGGGCGGTTTACAAGGGGACTAATGGCATATGACAGATTATCTTCTAAAAAGGTAAACGGCCAACACAGATGAGGAAGGTACATATCTGAGGCAAAAAATGACTAAGTGAGGAAAAATAGGTTTCGCAAATTTACATTGGCATTTTGGATCTACCACGGGTCAAGAAAAGAAAAAGATTTAGACCTAAAAAGTTGATTCTGGAGCAATTCGCAAGGATCCAGATTGGTTTTTATACATAGAAGGCATGGTTTGATAGCCAAGGTAAAGACTGCTATAGCTACCGCACGGAACGCATCAAAGTTGAGGTTTGCTGTGTATGAACTGACGAAGAACAAGAGAAGGACACCATGAACCCGTGTGAACCCTAAGTGGATCTACAGAGGAAGGAGGGAAAAACTTACCGATGTTGTTGAAGCAGCGGAGGTGCGCCGCGTTTTTCTGGTGCGATCAGGTTGATATAGCGGCCGACGGTGAGGCAGAGGCAAAGCTCGACTACGACGGCAGCGCTCGGGTGCAGAGTCGTCGCGAGGTGGAAGAAGAGATGAAGAGGCAGTAGGAGGAAAAAGAAAGGGATCTTCAGCCCTATTTATAAGGCAAAGAGATAAGCGACAGGCGCGGGAATCGAGGAGCCCAAAAAATGGATATATAACAAGATTGTCGCCTCGATTGTTGGATACTCATTAATAAAGGGTATCTTCGGCTTTAAATGAACAGGTGACGTCACGGCGGTTTACTACAATCTGGAGGATGACGTCACGGCGGTTTACAAGATTTATGCAAGATGCAAAAGGAGGAATTTTTCTAAGTGTGGAATATTGACATGAACAAGTTCAAATCAATCCGGGGCATAATGTTGGGGATATTATTATTAAGTGTAAACTGGCCATGAGGGGCCGGGTTATGTTCACAAGGAGTTAGTCATGTTTGAAGCCCATGAAGATAAGAGGGATGGCGTTTTACGGAGGAGATATAACATGAAGGCCCAGGGCCCAAAGGTGATTAAAGCCCGTAGATATAAACCGCCATATTATATGTAACTCATATTGTAAGGCAACGAAAGGTAGAAACCAAGCCGGACAC
Organism: Triticum urartu; assembly: GCF_003073215.2. Lineage (NCBI taxonomy): Eukaryota > Viridiplantae > Streptophyta > Magnoliopsida > Poales > Poaceae > Triticum > Triticum urartu. The sequence goes on from NW_024120646.1 coordinate 12,027, forward strand.
GTTTATGAACCGGCCTGGGGATTCTGTAAACCGTCGGGCGTCAACCTGTGTATATAAAGGGACGACCCGGCGGCGGTTTAGGGACAACAGACAACAACTCGAGAGCTAGGCAAAGCGGATTCGCTCCCTAGTCATCGAAACCCTAGCAATTCCATCACAACTGGAGTAGGCTTTTACCTTCACCGTAAGGGGCCGAACCAGTATAACTCTTGCGTCCTTTGTCCGCTTTAACCCCTTTAAGCTAACCTGTAGCGATGGCTCCACGACTAAATCCTTTCACGAGGACATCTGTCGTGAAAAAACCACGACACTTCCGGTCCTCCTTGGTCCCTCCACATCGCGGATGTGCAACAACCCCTCATGCATCTCAATGGTTTGAGGGTGTTGCAGCACCTCCGCGAGGTACGGGTTGATGACCTTCTCGAAGAACTTGTCCTTGGGGGCACTTGAAGACGCCATAGCGGTCTAGATCTGTCAGAAAAATAGCTCAAAACAAAGACATGAGATATTTGCATGATACGGTGGTCAAAACCTTTGGGAGATTATATAATGAATTTTTACCGACCAAAAGAAGTATCATGCAAGAAAACAGAGTCCGGAGGGCACTCGAGGTGCCCACGAGGCAGGGGGCGCGCCTAGGGGATAGGGCGCACCCTCCACCCTCGTGGAAGCCTCGTGTCCTTTCCGGTCTGCTTCTTATTTTCCTATTTTTCTAAATATTCCAGAACGGAGAAAAATTGCCATTAGAACTGTTTTGGAGTCGGTTTACTTACCGTACCACGTACCTATTCCTTTTCGGAGTCTGAAACGTTCCGGAAAGTGTCTCTTATGTATTCCTCCAGGGTTACGGTTTCAATGATATTAGTTTAAACATTTATGGGATTACCTGAGATATAATGTTTGATTCTTTGACCGTTCACCACCTTTAGATTTGTGCCTTCGAAGTTGTTGATTTTTATGGCATCGGAACAATAGACCTCCTCGATAACGTAAGGACCTTCCCGTTTAGAGAGAAGCTTGCCTGCAAAAAAACTTAAACGAGAGTTGTATAGCAATACATAATCACCTACATTAAACTCACTGACAGTGTCCTGGACTAGGCGGTACTCACCACATCGTCTACCGGTCAGTTAGATTGGGCCGAGGACCCCCTTGGCCGTATACTCACGGGCCAGTTCAGACAGCTGCCGCATACAAGGAAGATTCCACAAGACTTGGTGGTCAAGAAAAGGACTCCTCCCCCACCGGCGTATTCGGCTAGGACTCTTGCTATCCTAGGCCTCTGGTGCATTATATAAACCAGGGCCAGCCTAGTCGATAGATACAACAATCATACCACAGGCTAGCTTCTAGGGTTTAGCCTCTACGATCTCATGGTAGATCAACTCTTGTAATACTCATATCATCAAGATCAATCAAGCAGGACGTAGGGTATTACCTCCATCAAAAGGGCCTGAACCTGGGTAACATCGTGTCCCCTGTCTCCTATTACCATCGATCCTTAGACGCACAGTTCGGGACCCTCTACCCGAGATTCGCTGGTTTTGACACTGATATTGGTGCTTTCATTGAGAGTTTCGATGTGCGTTCCGCAAAAGATCGATGGCCCGCCTGCAGATCAACTGCGACTTCGGCATCTTCGTCACCAGCTCGACTGGTCACCTTGGTTCGACCATGAACTGCGCCCCGTGCTTGGATCACCATGTTCGGACAAGGGCCTTCATCAAACATCAACTCCGATCTCTATCAAGATCATGGAGGAATCATCCATGGAGCTCAGGGGCTCAACGTCAACATTGCCCTCGAGCGATCGTGCTGTTTTTGGGACAGCGAACTCGTATCTGCCGCCACCGCCTCCTCGAGTATCGATTTGACGATTGCTCCAGTGGGACTGTGTGGAGTTGAGTCTACAACAACCATGCAAAATTTCATCGAGTTCCGATGGAGGAATCTCTAGCAATCTATGATATAC
>NW_024120647.1:0-21446 GCF_003073215.2 Triticum urartu
ACCGGTGTTATGTTCCTTGATTTTGCGTTCCTTATGCGGTCGGGTTATAATGGGAACCCCTTGATAGTTCGCTTTGAATAAAACTCCGCCAGCAAGGCCCAACATTGGTTTTACCATTTGCACTAACAACCTACCACCTTCCCTTGGGTTCTGCAGACTCACGGGTCATCTTTATTTTAACCCCCCCCCCCCGGGGGCCAGTGCTTCTCTAAGTGTTGGTCCGAACTGAGTAGACTGCGGGGCCATCTCGGGGAAACTTGAGGGTTGGTTTTACTCGTAGGATGTCTCATTCGGTGTTGCCCTGAGAACGAGATATGTGCAGCTCCTATTGGGATTGTCGGCGCATCGGGTGGCTTTGCTGGTTTAGTTTTACCATTGTCGAGATGTCTTGTAACCGGGATTCCGAGTCTGATCGGGTTGTCTTGGGAGAAGGAATATCCTTCGTTGACCGTGAGAGCTTGTGATGGGCTAAGTTGGGACACCCCTACAAGGTTTTGAACTTTCGAAAGTCGTACCCGTGGTTATGGGCAGATGGAAATTTGTTAATGTCCGGTTGTAGAAAACCTGAAACTTATCTTAATTAAAATGCATCAACCGCGTGTGTAGCCGTGATGGTCTCTTTCCGGCGGAGTCCGGGAAGTGAACACGGTGTTGGAGTTATGCTTGACTTAGGTTGTTCTAGGATCACTTCTTGATCATAGTTTCTCGATCGTGCTTTGCCTTCTCTTCTCACTCTCATTTGCGTAAGTTAGCCACCATATATGCTAGTGCTTGCTGCAGCTCCACCTCATACCTTTTACCTACCCATAAGCTTAAATAGTCTTGATCTCGCGGGTGTGAGATTGTTGAGTCCCCGTGACTCACCAGATACTTCCAAAACCAGTTGCAGGTGCCGATAATACCCAGTGCAGGTGACACAACCAAGCTCAAGGAGGAGCTCGATGAAGATCGTGTTCATTATGTTGTTCCATTTTCCAGTTGATCAGTAGTAGAGCCCAGTTGAGATGATCGGGGATCTGTAGCATTAGTGGTAGCCTTCTTTATTTTGGTTCCGTAGTCGGACCTTGATTGTATCTGGATGTTGTCATGCTTTATTCATGTATTGTGTGAAGTGGCGATTGTAGGCCAACTATGTACCTCTTTCTTATTCAGTACATGGGATGTGTAAAGATTACCCCTCTTGCGACATGCCTACAATGCGGTTATGCCTCTAAGTCATGCTCCGCCACGTGGGAGATATAGCCGCATCGTGGGTGTTACAAGTTGGTAATCAGATCCTTCCCCGACTTAGGAGCCCCCTGCTTGATCGAATCACTGGCGTTGTTGAGTCTAGAAAAAAGTCTTGAGTCTTATAGGATTATATTTATCGGAGAGTAGGATTCTTTTTACTCCTCAGTCCCTTAGTCGCTCTGGTGAGGCATCCTGACGTAGAGTTTTGACTCTTCTCTTCTCAAATTTCACTAAATTTTTTTAGGATCACGTGGGAATCTTGGAATCGTTAAGATGGTTTTGTGACAAGAACATTGTTCTTAGTGCCTCCTGACATTTAGGGGTTGTGGCAGTGTCCCGGGGAGTTGAGCTCCGAGGTGTTGTCGTCACAATTTTATCGTTGCAGTTCTGGAATACCTGAGTTTCGCCGACATCGAAAATCTCTTTTATGCAGTTGTTGGTGAGATAACCTCGACGCCACCCAGTACTGGGGCTGGAGTTCTGGAGTATTGCAATAACTTGTATAACTGATGCTTTTCAAAGGTTGAGGTAAATGATTTCCGAAGGTTTCTTGGTTATGTGTTGAAGGATGGATACAGCTGGATGTAGGATTTGCTAGTTTTTGGTGAGATATTATGCTTCCCCTGTATCCCCAACACCTAATTGCATAACCGGAAAGTTTCGGGAGTTTATAAGTGGGAATTCAAGTAGCTCCTAGGATATCTTTCCGACAGATGTATGATATGAATTTGGGGTTCGACGTCTAGTGGTCCACCTATCCACGGTTGGTTTTACAGTAGTCTCTTTGTGTCTTAAAGAGTCCTTGGCTATGCTGACTCGGGGACGCTTCGTATGTCATGTGCACTGCCTTGTACATGATGGTGCTGTACAATCGAGCCCGTGTAGGCCCACCAAGAAAACTTCGGATGAAATCTCTACCATATGTTTGTTCTGGCTTATTCTACAAGCCAATAGTTTGTTTTGCTTTTGAGTTATGGTATTCGAGTTGCTTCGAAGGAAAATGCTGATTCCATACCTTCCCTAAGCGGTGTTCTCATACTCCTATGTCACTACCAATCCTTCATGAAAATCGAGATTGTAATGTCAATTCTTTTCAACCGGCGTGTTCCTCTTCAAGTGGATCTGATCATTTCTACATTCGTGAGATCAATTATCAGTTCTTTGCAACGGTGTTTGCTTCATTCGTCCCGAGTTGTCTTTGTTTTCCCGCCCACCCACCCCTTTTTCTTCAAGGACTCAGATTTCTTAATCAAGTATCCATCTTATTGATGCGAAGTCTCTCCATTCTTTTCCGTCAATGTTCTTACCCGGTGGTTCTCATGAAGATGCTCTACAAGTTCATCATTCTTTGTTCTCCTTCTTATCCGGTGGATTCAATTCAACCTTTGGTGTTGATCATATCCCTTTTCCTCGTTTCAAATACCTTCTCATACCGGTGCACCTCATAATAATCCTCTTGCTATTCTTTTGTTCCGGAGTGCTCAAGATATCTTGAAGATTCGTGTTTCCACTCTGCTTTCATTCAAGCTCTTTCAAGGATGTTATCTCACTTATGCCATTTAATTCAACTGGTACATTCTCTCTTTTAATCGTTCTACGATGTTTCTTTTGAGTGGGCCCTAACCCACAGGTCTTTTCCCAGGATCTTACCTGACTCTTCTTATTTTCCCGGAGCTATACTCAAATTCTTTTCCAAGTTTGACGTAAGAATGAATTATCATCAGTCAAATGCCTTTCTCCAAGATCTTTCTAATTCTTTTCATTGTTGGTTCAACCTTTCTAATTTTCATCCCGGAGTATCGCAACGATTCATGGTGATGCTTCTCATCATCATTATCAACATTTGAAGACCGAAGAAGAGTTTTCCTCCAAATCTTATCCATTTCTCTCAAAGATTCATCATTCTAGTTTGTTGCCATCCTCTCATAATTGTTTTTGATTGTGAGAATTCTTTTCACCCATCTGGAGCAATTCTGGAGTCTTTTCAGTTTGATTCTCTGAAGTCCATCATCTCATAATTATTCATTCTCAGCTTTCAGCTATGGTTCTCAAAAATTTTACCGCTGCATCATTCAAGTATTCTCTTATCAGTTCATGACCTCTTCGTTCACATGTATCTAAATCCTAGCAAGCATCTTCATTCATTTGCTAATTTTACCCGATGTTTCTTTATCTTTCCTTCGTTCTTTTTCAATTCTTACGGTGGTTCTTCCAAGATTCTTCTTCCTTCATTTATCATATCAATTTATTCATTCATGCCTTCCAAATTCTACCGGTGGATCGTTGAAGTCTTTTCTCAAGTTTGCGCTATACCTCTCTTTATCTTTCTACGAGGATAAGTAGTATGCCAAATCCGTTGCTTGTCATCAATTTAATTGATGAAGGATAAGCATAATGTAATTCTTATTCTTGTTTTCTTTCAAATGATTAATTCCTTATTCCGGAGGCTCATCAAATTCTAGATTTCAATTGTTTTCATCTTTTCTTTTCCCGGAGTTCCAAGTTTCCACTTTATCTCGTCACAAAGTTTCATCCAATCATCGCAAGGCTTCAACTTGTGTTTTCAACTTCTCTTTCCTTTCGTTTGATCATTCTTTTGTTATCGGAGTTCTTCTTGATGGTTATACATGATGGTTCATCAAGGATTTAATTCCTTCTCGAAGTGTTCATTGAGATTCTTTTCTAAGGAGTTCAAGCATTCTTCATCTTGCAATCCGGATTGCAATTCTTTTTACCTTATCTTTTGAGGTGTTTTTATGTCATAACTGACAATTTCTATTCGTGTTTCATGTTTCACAAGTTGTCAGGAATGAGATATTTAAACACATCAATCTCTTCATTGGAATTATCTTGGGTTATACTTCACCTAAAACTTTCCCTAAGGATTGTTGCTAATTATGGTGCTTATAAATGATCCAAATTCTTCATTTATCCTCCCGGTGAAATAAGTTTCTCGTCTCCTTGTTGATATCAATCCAATCTATTATTTTTCGTCAGTGGCAAAATTTCACCTTAAGTTCTGAGATGTTTTCATAAGCCCACAAGAAGCCTTCTGTTTTCGTTGTTGATTTTCCAACAACTCCGTTCAATACTTCTTTCGAAGGATGCTTCTCAAATTCTATTGTGGTGGAAGATGTCATCTTCTTCTCAACTCCTTCCTTTCCAACAATCCAACTTCTATTCTTTTGTTCCGGAGGCAGTGTGTTGTTGATTTCTTCAAGTATCCTCTCATCTTGTCAAGTTCTTATTCAATTCCTTTTCTTTTCAGTCGGAATGCTGCCCAAATTATATCATTCTTTTTCATCCTCCATCTGGTTTTAACCGGAGTGTTGTCGTAATTGATCCTTATCGTTCCTTCTGGATCTCGTTTCTACCGGAGTGCTCGCATGTACTTCTTGTCCTTTGTAACACTTTTCTCATGTCTTTCATCCTACAAGGTTCTAGTAATGTTCCTTGTTTCTCTTTTCTATCGGAGTGCTCTCAAATTCGTTCAACTCTGTTGTATTCTTTCTTTCTTTCAATTTGTTCAACCTCTCAAGGTTCTTTGGTTTCACTCATTTGTCAAAGAAGCAACTTAGTTTTACCTCCTCTCTTCCTCTTTCTTTTCTCTCCGGTGCCATCCTAGATCTCGGGACAAGATCCTCTCGTAGTGGTGGAGTGTTGTAACGCCCCAACACCGGAGCTTCAGATGCCTTCCGTGGTTTCTGGGTTTTCGTCGTGTGTTTTATTTGGTTCGTTGCATTCTTCATTGCATCATGTGCATTGCACCATCCTTGTTGTTTCCATGTCCATCATGTGCACTGTCATATTCATGCATGTTGTTTTGTTGCATGCTCCACGTGTGGTTCTTGCACCGTCACTCCTCCTTCCCTCCCTTTTCTTCCATTTCTGCAAGTGCCATTTTTTCCTACTCTTTTGATGTTCATCTCTTGGCTGCCCGCGGGAACCTTGCTCTGCTCCGGCCCCGACCTCCGCCCGTGACAGTTGCTGCTGCCGCGACTCAAGCTGCTGCTCCCTGCTTCTCCACTAGCATCGCCTCTTTGCCATGGCCATCGCCGAGTTCCCCCGCAGGACCCCATGCAGTCATGTACAGGAAAAAACAAGTCCAAAGACTGACCGTGGACGTGTGCCTGGTGCTACTTGGATTCGTCAAGACCGCCTACCTGGATCATCAACTACCGTCTCCGGGATTTACCAAGTACCACGACTTACGGTGCCCGAACATCCACCACAACAGCGCCAAGTTCCACCACCGACGACCATTTTGGATACGTCAAGACCATTTTTGACGCGTCAAGTCCCTTTTCGAAAGTGTACCACTACCGCCGTCTTCGGAATCGCTAGGAACGACAAGTACCTTGATGCCCGATTCATAAAACAACTACCGTCGTCGACGATGCGAGTACCACTACCGTCGACCCTCGAAGACCCCATGGACGTCAAGTTCCATGTCGCGACCCCGAACATCTATGGACGCGTACGACTACCGTTGCCCGAAGAACCGCGAGTCACAAGCGCTGTGAACAACTACCGTCGTCGTGGATCCGACAAGTTCACGAGTATGACTACTTCCCTCGACGACCCGTGAACGACTACTTCCTCTATGAATTCGTTCCACCCGAAACGCACGCCTCGAAGGTATAATCCTGAGACGACTGCCCGTGAACGAATGCATGTGTGATGTATGAGATGCTCGTGCTTGCTCCGTGCTCGAATTGTCGGTGCACGTTGCCCCTCTTTTGCCTTGTCACCATCGTCGACTCAAGGGACACCCTGTATCTGGGAGTGCCCCACCATCTTTTGCACGCATCCACACACTTCTCCTTTGTGTCGGTATCTCAATCGAGTTACCGGAACCGGGACGTTGCCATGGCACCGTTTTCGGTATCGTTGTCGTGGCACCCCTTTCTTTCCGCCACGATGACAAATTCCTCATATCTTATCATGTCAACTTTTTCATAAATTTTGCATATAAACTTGCAATGTCATCCTCATGATGATAACAACATCAAGAGTGTTTAAAATTGTTGTTTACATTAAATTGCTAAATGCATGTGGGGATTTACCGGAATTGTTGTTTGTTATATCCGGCCTCATTTAAACTTGCCTAGATAGTTAGTTTTCTTATGCTTCACCTCTTGCCATGCTAACAACATTTAATATTGTTGAGTACATAAATGAGATGGAACTAAATAAGTCATGTGGTGTTCCGTTAATATGCAACAGAGTTGCATATTGAGCTCCACTTAATTGTAGGATTGTTTATGCACTTTGCCATGCCATGCTTCATTAAATCGGACATGCATCATACTCGATTATGCATCATGCCATGTTCATGTGTTGGTTGTTTACTATGTTGTGTACTTCTTTCCGGTGTTGCTTCTTCGGGTTAGTTCCGATAACGTCGCGTTTGTGAGGATCCGTTCGACTACATCCGTTTGTCTTCTTCACGGACTCGTTCTTCTTCCTTGTACGATCTCAGGCAAGATGTCCATACCCTCGAAATCACCTCTATCTTTGCTTGCTAGTTGCTTGCTCTTTTGATATGCCTATGTCGCGATACCTACCACATTCTTATCAGGCCTCCCATATTGCCATGTCAAACCTCTAACCCACCTTGTCCTAGCAAACCGTTGTTTGGCTATGTTACCTCTTTGCTCAGCCCCTCTTATAGCATTGCTAGTTGCAGGTGAAGATTGGAGTTTGTTCCTTTTTGGAACATGGATATTTGTTGGGATATCACAATATCTCTTATTTAATTAATGCATCTATATACTTGGTAAAGGGTGGAAGGCTCGGCCTTATGCCTGGTGTTTTGTTCCACTCTTGCCACCCTAGTTTCCGTCATACCGGTGTTATGTTCCTTGATTTTGCGTTCCTTACGAGGTCGGGTTATAATTGGAACCCCTTGACAGTTTGCTTTGAATAAAACTCCTCCAGCAAGGCCCAACCTTGGTTTTACCATTTGCACTAACAACCTACCACCTTCTCTTTCCCCTTGGGTTCCGCGGACTCGAGGGTCATCTTTATTGTGAACCCCGTTGGGCCAGTGCTCCTCTAAGTATTGGTCCGAACTGAGTAGACTGCGGGGCCACCTCAGGGAAACTTGAGGGTTGGTTTTACTCGTAGGATGTCTCACCCGGTGTTGCCCTGAGAACGAGATATGTGCAACTCCTATCGGGATTGTCAGCGCATCGGGTGGCTTTGCTGGTTTAGTTTTACCATTATCGAGATGTCTTGTAACCGGGATTCCGAGTCTGATCGGGTTGTCTTGGGAGAAGGAATATCCTTCGTTGACCGTGAGAGCTTGTGATGGGCTAAGTTGGGACACCCCTGCAGGGTTTTGAACTTTCGAAAGTCGTGCCCGCGGTTATGGGCAGAAGGGAATTTGTTAATGTCCAGTTGTAGAAAACCAGAAACTTATCTTAATTAAAATGCATCAACAGCGTGTGTAGCCGTGTTGGTCTCTTTCCGGCGGAGTCCGGGAAGTGAACACGGTGTTGGAGTTATGCTTGACGTAGGCTGTTCTAGGATCACTTCTTGATCATAGTTTCTCGATCATGCTTTTCCTTCTCTTCTCGCTCTCATTTGCGTAAGTTAGCCACCATATATGCTAGTCGCTTGCTGCAGCTCCACATCATACCTTTACCTTACCCATAAGCTTAAATAGTCTTGATCTCGCGGGTGTGAGATTGCTGACTCCCCGTGACTCACCAGATACTTCCAAAACCAGTTGCAGGTGCCGATGATACCCAGTGCAGGTGAAGCAACCGAGCTCAAGGAGGAGCTCGGTGAAGATCGTGTCCGTTATGTTGTTCCGTTTTCGAGTTGATCAGTAGTGGAGCCGAGTTGGGACGATCGGGGATCTGTAGCATTAGGGGTAGTCTTCTTTATTTTGGTTCCGTAGTCGGACCTTGATTGTATCTGGATGTTCTAATGCTTTATTCATGTATTGTGTGAAATGGCGATTGTAAGCCAACTCTGTACCTCTTTCTTATTCAGTACATGGGATGTGTAAAGATTACCCCTCTTGCGACATGCCTACAATGCGGTTATGCCTCTAAGTCATGCTCCGACACGTGTGGCCTGGCTTATTAGGGATGATAGACTACTCATATCAATAAGGAATTCCTTCTTTTCCGAGAGCCCATTCGGACAGAACTCCAAAGTTAAGCGTGCTTAGCGTGGAGTAGTTTCAGGATGGGTGACCGACCGGGAAGTTGCTCCTGGGTGCGCACGAGTGAGGACAAAGTGTGCAGAAAAGACTAGTATTGATCTGTGGGGCCATGCTAGATCCCGCCAGGAATAACGACCACCGACGGGTGTGTCCGGGGCGTTACAAGTTGGTATCAGAGCCGACCCTCGCGGTTACATGGATGTTTGCACACAGGTGCGAAGTCATGTTGTTCATGATGTTTGTGACCCATCGTGGCACACGGAATGGCACATGTATTGGACTGGATGCACAGACGTATGTGCCAAGAGGGAACGTTCCTGTGGCCTGACGAGGACGTCGATTCCTCTGAGTGGGGGTGTATGTGATAGCCTGGCTTATTAGGGATGATAGACTACTCATATCAATAAGGAATTCCTTTTTTTCCAGGAGCCCATTCGGACAGAACTCCAAAGTTAAGCGTGCTCAGCTTGGAGTAGTTTCAGGATGGGTGACCAACCGGGAAGTTGCTCCTGGGTGCGCACGAGTGAGGACAAAGTGTGCAGAAAAGACTAGTATTGATCTGTGGGGCCAGTCTAGATCCTGCCAGGAGTAACGACCACCGGCGGGTGTGTCCGGGGCGTTACAGTGGTGTCTCCTAGATTGGATAGGTGTCACTTGGGAGCCTCCGACAAGGATTGTGGAGTTGAACAAAGATCTACCACTAGTGAGGCAAGTCCTTCATGGGCGATGGCCATGATGGGATAGACAAGGTTGCTTCTTCGTGGACCCTTTGTGGGTGGAGCCCTCCGTGGACTCGCGCAACCGTTACCCTCCGTGGGTTGAAGCCTCCATCAACGTGGATGTACGATAGCACCACCTATCGGAGCCACGACAAAAACATTTGTGTCTCCAATTGCATTTGAATTCTCCAAACCCTTCCCTCTACATTATTGCAAGTTGCATGCTTTACTTTCCGCTGCTCATAGACTCTTTGCATGCTTGCTTGAATTGCGTTAAGATTGCTTGACTTGTGCTAAGTTAGCTAAAATCTGCCAAAGACTAAAATTGGGAAAAGGATAGATTTTTAATTGGTCAAGTAGTCTAATAACCCCCCCTCTAGACATACTCTCGATCCTACACCAGCGTTCTCCTCTTCAGACTCTGGATCTTTGGTACTATCCGAGTCGGCGTATTTGACGAGAGCCGCCATGAGCTCCCCCATATAATTACAGTGGTGCTTAAGCCGCCTCAGCTTCTACTTGATGGGAAGAAAACGACGGTTCTTCTCCAACATGAGGACAGCAGAGCCGACGTTAATACTGTCCGAGGAATGAATAATGGCCGAGATCTGGCGCACCCAATGGGTCATTGACTCGCTTTCGCCCTGGACACAAGTGTCTAAGTCAAGAATCGACATGGGCTGCTTGCATGTATCCTTGAAATTCTGAATGAAATAGGACTTCAATTCAGCCCATGAACCAATGGAGTTAGAGGGCAATCCTTTCGACCAGTTACGAGCCAACCCATCCAACATCACGGTGAAATATTTAGCACATGCAGCATCACTAACATCCAACATCTCCATAGCCATCTCATAGCTCTCAATCCAAGCCTTTGGGGGTTGATCTGCTGTATAATTAGGCACCTTACCGGAGCCTTTGAAATCCTTAGGCAAGTGCTCGTTGCATAGAGCCTGCACTAAACATGGCACACCCAAGGTTCTAGAGGTCACTCCTGCCCCCACAGACATTGACGGATAAACTAGAGATTGCTGTTGAGCCGCTAGCTGAGTCGCTAGCTCAGCCTCGTGCCACACCCAGCCTTGGTCCACTAGAGCCTGAACATCATTGGCAGCGCGCGGTGGGTCAGGCCTATGAAGCTGGTTGTGGTACCGCTCACAACTTGATACCGCTGGTGAGTCAATATGCCGGCTATAACTCGGGCTCGGACGCAGGGTTGAATGAATCCGTTCACGACTATATGAATAAGCTGCCTCTTGAGCCACTGTTGTCTGAAGAAGTTCTCCGGCTCACCGTATCTCCATCGCAGCTAGTGACTCGTCTTGAACAGGGAGTGCGGCCAATCGGGTAGCTATGGCGATCATATTGTGTAGAGGGTTAGAATAATGACCTCGTGGTGTCGGAATATGCTGAGGAGGAGTCAAATTCAAATGTGGGGGGTCTGCAGCACGTGGCTGAACCGGCGCCCTAGCTACAGGTGCCTCAATGGCTCGGTTCACCACAGGCGGGTTACTAGTTCCTTCCCCGGGTGTGTTGAAAAGGTTTCTTGTGTCGTACTCTGGAGGTAAATGACTCTGATTCCTCCTTCTCATGATAGCATTTGGGGCGTTCTGATCTAAGGCGAGCCGGAATAACTCTGCCTGAATCCGTTGCGCCTGTGCGTCCAAAGAAGCTCGTTCCATGGCCATCCTAGCGTTCTCAGCTGCGAGTTCTTCCTTGGCTCGAGCTATCTCATCTCTTAACCTTGCAAGTACCACCTTATGTTGTTCCTGAGTCTCCGGGGTTACCTCCCGCCCATCAACGTCGCCAAAGCATCCAACAACTTAGTCAAAACCTGAGCCGGCGGGCACGCAGAACCACTCACACCAGCTGTCACCGTAGCCGTTGAGCTATAGGTCATAGCCGCGACGGTCGTCGGATCGAGCACTGGTTGTGTACCGGCCATGAAGATTGCAACCCTGTCCGGCGGCTCATAGGGATCCGGAATACTATCTCCATCGGAATAGCCTCCAAGCCTGCCGTGCTACAGTTGATACATTGAATCGGTCACACCAGTTGACGACTCGCCATCAGAGCAAATCACCGTCTATCCCCTGAACACAGATCCTTCCTCAAGATCCGCTCCTTGGATGAATCCAACAAAGGCATGCTTCATAGTGGCTTGAACCTTGGCGGGCCGTGCGCGCTGAGCCGTCTCGACGAGGTCGGTGCAGGTGTCCAGCTCAGGCCCCGACTCGCCTATCTTGCCGATGAAGATGTGGATTCCGCCGAAGGGGGCCTAGTACCCATACTCAATTGAGCCAGACTCAGGGCCCAGCCATCATCATCGATGTAGAGCTTGCCGTGACAACTCTTCGTCATCCAACCCATGGTGTATCCCTTGATCCCTGTGAAGCAGCCCTTCAAGAACTCGAAACCACTGTGCGCTGGCCCCATGGTGGGCGCCAACTATTGTGGACTTAACATGGCTGATGTCCTAGAAAAATAACTTTGGTGTGGAGCCATCACGACGTAGTTAGCTTGAAGGGGTTAAACAGGACAGAGGACACAAAGAGTTTACCCAGGTTCGGCCCCTCTCAACGAGGTAAAAGCCTACTCCTGCTTTAGGTTGTATTGATTGGGTTTCTATTACCGGGGAGCGAATATGCTTGACCTAGTTATCCATTGATTGTTAATTGCCCTAACCCGCCGCCAGGTCACCCCTTTATATACACAGGTTGATGCCCGGCGGCTTACAGAGTCCCCACCGGTTCATACGCACTGTGTCCGGCTCGGTGACTAACTAAGCTTGCCTTACAATACAAGTTACACATATGGCGGTTTATCCTCTTGGGCCTCAAGTAGCCTCTGGGTCTTGGGCCTTCAATAGGATTTCTTTATATCTCGCCATCTTTATCCTTAAGTCACTAGCGGTATGACCCGGCCCCTCCTGGGCGGGCCATACCCAGTAATTATATCCCCAATAGAAAGTCAAGGGGATAAGAGATGAGTCTTCTTGGGGAAGAAGATCCCCTTCATATAGTGGGGCAAGATCCAACTATTATACCGCTCACATCCCGCACACAAGTGGTACTATCGCTCGACAGAGCGGTACTACCGCTTAGAGCGAAAGTTCCAGCTAAAGCCCAAGAGTACATCAAGCACTGGAGCGATTGTGCCGCCAGATTAGTACTACCATCCATCAGCGTTGTACTACCGCAACTAGTCTCAGGACAAGGGGAACAATGGTGTTAGAGTGGTGCAAGGGAGGAAGTACTGCAGGAAGCGGTACTATCATTTAGCATCCGGTCAACAACCGTTTAAAGTGAAAGGGCAACAGAAGCCCCAAAATAAGTGGCAGTAGAACATCCGGTCAACAATCGTTTAAAGAGAAAGTGCAAGCGGTACTACCGCTCTACTACCGTGCTACTTCCATTAATTATGGGTAGGCCAACAAAAGGCCGATCTCAAGAGGTAGTGGGTGCGCACTTAGTCTATGGAAGTACCGCTAAGCGGTATTAATATGGATCAGGGCGATACAACCGCTTCGGTGCTGAAAACTTGTCCAAGCACAAACAGTGGATTCCTCCATGTTGCGGAAATGGTTAGTGGGTGCATATGAGTTTGTGTACGTGTTGATTTCACCCAAACCTTTCTAGCGCAGACCCCCTCTTAATAGTATGAATTTCCTATGATCAAGTCAACCGAAAAGAAACGTTGGAAACCCGTCTTCTCTCTTTGTTTCACTGAGGGGAATAAAACTGTCTTTGCTCTTTGTTTCATCGAGGGGAATAAAACCGTCTTGTGCCATATGTAAGAATATCGAAAATGCTCAACACACAGTTAGTCCACAAAACGAATTGTCATCAATTACCAAAATCATTAGAGAGAAATAGGCCCTAACACCAATACACATCGATCCACGAGGATGAAGAGAGTTGTTGGACCTATCACTTATGGCGGAAGTTCTCATGGCAGAAAGACCGACCAACGGACTACCTGGCTTTGGTGAATGGTCTGCCACTCAAGACAGTGATGGTTGAAATAGGAGGATCCCATAGATGAAACCACCCAATTACACGAATTCGCCCGAGCAGAAACCACCCAATTAGCTTGCAGTCTACATGGTGTGCATGCCAAGAGCATCTTTACCCCCGGTGTCACTATTAGTAGTTATTGTCTGGCCTTGGCGTATATCCAATACCACTGCTATTTAGCAAAATATCATTGGCATCACGTATTCCGCGAATGCCATAGAAACCTTATATTATCGGCGTCATCATTTGGCACACGCCTATAAACTCCCGATGTAGCGGCGAAGCTCTTTTGGTCAATGCCACTAATGTTTGTTGACACAATACATGTTACAAAGTGCCTATGTGGTTTCTCGACTCCCCTGTTTCATGCTCGTCAAACTTGGTAAAAAAATTCATCGTTCTTAAATATATCATTGTTAATTTGAAACTTAACACATGCACACGTATGTAAAATGTAGTTAAAAATTAGTTGCCCATACATATATAAAACTTAGTTCATTACATATGATTAGCTGCCAAAATATATTATTTGCGCCAAAGACATATATCCACTTCCTGATCAACATCGTAGCTTCAAATTTACGTCGACATAGCTAAATATAGCTACATTACTACACTGTCGCTATAGGTGCACTAGACCGCAAGGGGACCACATCAATTGCTCGCCGAGGTGGATCCACTCCTTGATCGTTGTCTCCTTCCTTGAAGAAGTTTGGTTCGACTCGAAGAAGTTTTAGAACCACTTGTGAGCATTTCGACCGACGTCTCAACACAGCCGGTTGTTGAAACCAGAAGAGTGGAAATGATACCGGAACCATGAAAGTCAGAAAGATTGCGCAGAGTGTGTGATTTATTATTGATGGAAAGTGATGAGTCAGCTATGTATGTGGAAGTGATGTTGAGCCTGGATTCCGAGGAATGGCTAGAAGCCATGAGACCCGAGTTAAAGTCCATGGATCACAATCAAGTTTGGGACTTGATTGATCAACCACCCGGTGTCACGGCCATTGAGTGCCAATGGGTCTTTAATAAGAAAACTGATGTGGATGCAAATGTTGAGATCCACAAACCTCGGCTTGTCACAAAGAGTATCAACAAGTTCAAGGAATTGACTATGACGAGGCCTTCTCGTAGGTACGGATGCTAAAGTCGGTTAGGGTCATACTAGCTATAGTTGCATATTTTGATTATGAGATATGGCAGATGGGCGTCAAGATGGCTTTCCTTCATGGAAATTTAACCGAGGAAGTATACAAGATGCAGCCTGAGCATTTTGTCAATCCGACTGGTGCTAGTAAGGTATGCAAGCTAAAGAGATCCATTTATGGGTTGACACACGCATCTTGAAGCTGGAATATTCATTTTGATGAGGTCATCACTAATCTTGGTTTCATTAAGAACAAGAGGATGTTGGTTTATACAAGACGTTGAGTGGGAGCTTATTAGTGTTTTTGGTCCTATATGTCGACAAGATACTGCTAATTGGAAACGATGTTTCAATGTCAAACTCGGGCAAGGAATCATTGAATGGCAAAAAAAATAGACCTTGGTGAAGCAGTTTACATATTGGGATCAAGATCTAGAGAGATAGATCGAAAAGGCTACTTGGGTTAAGCCAAAGCATGTACATATATAAATTGTTGAAACAAATCAACATGAGTGAGGAAAATAATGGGTTCTTGCAGTCTCACATGGTATAATGCTAAGCCAGATTCAGAGTCATTCCACTTCGGATGAGCGAAGTCGGAAGAGTCAGGTCATGTATGCTTCGGCAATCGGATCCATCAAGTATGTCATACAATGTACTCGGTCTAATGTTTCCTATGCAATAAGCTTAACAAGCAGATACCATGCTGAACCTCGTGAGAGTCGTTGGACTGCGGTGAAGAATATTCTATAGTATCTGAAAATAACTAAGGAAATGTTTCTACTATAGTTTATGGAGGTGAGAAGGAGCTCTGCATAAAGGATTACGCCATTGCTAGTTTCCAAACCGACTAGGGTGATTATCGATCGCAAATTGGATTCGTGTATGTCATGAATGGAGGAGCAGTGAGCTGGATCAGTTCCAAGCAAGACACAGTGGCTGATTCCACAACAGAGGTTTAATACATTGCGTCTTGTGAAGCCATGAAGGAAGGTGTTTGGATTTGTAAGGTCCTAGAAGAACTTGGTATTTTCCCGGGATGGGAAAAATCGTTGGAACTTTATTGCGATAATTCTGGTGCCATTGCAGAGGCCAAGGACCCAAGACAACACCACAAGACCAAGCACATAGACCAAAAATATCATCTCATACGAAAGACCATAAAGAATGGTGATGTTAATTTATGCAAAATTCACAAAGTTGCGAATGTTGCAGATCCGTTAACTAAGCCGCTTCCAAAACCCAAGCATGAGGGGCACATTAGAGCTATGGGCATTCGATGCATGTTTCACTGACTCTAGTGCTAGTGGGAGACTTTTGGAGATCTGCCCTAAAGGCAATCATGTATGACGTATTTCTTGATGTGTTTATGAATCAATATAGTCCTTGAATGATATTAATGACACATGTCAGACAAGTACGTTTGCTTGTGAGATCTTGCATTGCATGATATGTTCTAAATGGCCCCTCGTCAGACAGTGATGTGTGGACTCACATCTAACTGGACTAGTATGCAACTGTCGAAACAGGGGCTCAGGGGACCCAAGAAAAGTTCGAACTCTGGGGTGTGCTCATAGAACTTCGCTATGCTTGTCCTCGCTTCTTACTGCCTCACGGTGATGCTCCGACGTGCTCGAGTGAGAGGGAAGAAGGATCTGAGACACGCCAGTTTACCCAAGTTCGGGCCACCTTGCAGTGTAAGACCCTACTCCTGCATTTTGTGGATTGCCTCCTAATGTCTACTACACAACCTTCTTCTTGAAGACGTTGTTGGGCCTCCAAGTGCAGAGGTTTTTAGGAAAGTAGCAAATTTCCCTCAAGTGGATGACCTAAGGTTTATCAATCCATGGGAGGCGTAGGATGAAGATGGTCTCTCTCAAACAACCCTGCAACCAAATAACACAGAGTCTCTTGTGTCCCCAACACACCCAATACAATGGTAAATTTCATAGGTGCACTAGTTCGGCGAAGAGATGGTGATACAAGTGCAATATGGATGATAGATAAAGGTTTTTATAATCTGAAAATATAAAAATAGCAAGGTAACAAATGATAAAAGTGAGCGTAAACAGTATTGCAATGCTAGGAAACAAGGCCTAGGGTTCATACTTTCACTAGTGCAAGTTCTCTCAACAATAATAACATAATTGGATCATATAACTATTCCTCAACATGCAACAAAGAGTACTCCAAAGTCACTAATAGCGGAGAACAAATGCTGAGCTTATGGTAGGGTATGAAACCACCTCAAAGTTATCCTTTCTGATCGATCTATTCAAGAGTCCGTAGTAAAATAACATGAAGCTATTCTTTCCGTTCGATCTATCATGGAGTTTGTACTAGAATAACACCTTAAGACACAAATCAACCAAAACCCTAATGTCACCTAGATACTCCAATGTCACCTCAAGTATCCGCGGGTATGATATGCATCACACAATCTCAGATGCATCTATTCAACCAACACAAAGTACTTCAAAGAGTGCCCCCAAGTTTCTACCGGAGAGTCAAGACGAAAATGTGTGCTAGCCCCTATGCATAAGTTCACGAGGTCACGGAACTCGCAAGTTGATCACCAAAATATACATCAAGTGGATCACATGATCTCCCATTATCACCAAAGATAAGCACGTGCAAGACATACATCAAGTGTTCTCAAATCCTTAAAGACTCAATCCGATAAGATAACCTCAAAGGGAAAAATCAATCCATTACAAGAGAGTAGAGGGGGAGAAACATAATAAGATCCAACTATAATAGCAAAGCTCGCGATACATCAAGATCGTGCCAACTCAAGAACACGAGAGAGAGAGAGAGAGAGAGAGAGATCAAACACATAGCTACTGGTACATACCCTCAGCCCCGAGGGAGAACTACTCCCTCCTCGTCATGGAGAGCACCGGGATGATGAAGATGGCCACCGGAGAGGGATTCCCCCCTCCAGCAGGGTGCATGAACGGATCTAGATTGGTTTTTGATGGCTACGGAGGCTTCTGGCGGTGGAACACCCGATCTATTCTTCTCCTGGATGTTTGGGGGGTATATGGATATATATAGGAGGAAGAAATACGTTGGTGGAGCAACGAGGGGCCCACAAGGGTGGAGGGCACGCCCCCTGCCTCGTGGCTGCCTCGTTGATTGCCTGACGTATACTCCAAGTCTCCTGGATTGCTTCTGTTCCAAAAATTAACTCTCCCGAAGGTTTCATTCCGTTTGGACTCCGTTTGATATTCCTTTTCTTTGAAACACTAAAACAAGGGGAAAACAGAAACTAGCACTGGGCACTGGGCTCTGGGTTAATAGGTTAGTCCCAAAAATAATATAAAAGTGTTTAATAAAGCCCATAAACATCCAAAACAGATATATAATAGCATGGAACAATCAAAAATTATAGATACGTTGGAGACGTATCAAGCATCCCCAAGCTTAATTCATGCTCGTCCTCGAGTAGGTAAATGATAAAAACAGAATTTTTGATGTGGAATGCTACCTAACATATTTATCCATGTAATTCTCTTTATTGTGGCAAGAATATTCAGATCCATAAGGTTCAAGACAAAAATTTAATATTGACATAAAAATAATAATACTTCAAGCATACTAACTAGGCAATTATGTCTTCTCAAAATAACATGGCCAAAGAAAGTTTATCCCTACAAAATCATATAGTTTGGTCATGCTCCATTTTCATCACACAAAAATGCTCTCATCATGCACAACCCCGATCACAAGCCAAGCAATTGTTTCATACTTTCATAATCTCAAACTTTTTTTCAACTTTCACGCAATACATGAGCGTGAGCCATGGATATAGCACTATGGGTGGAATAGAATAGAATGATGGAGCTTGTGTGGAGAAGACAAAAAGGAGAAAGTCTCACATTGACGCGTTTAATCAATGGGCTATGGAGATGCCCATCAATTGATGTCAATGCGTGGAGTAGGGATGGCCATGCAACGGATGCACTAGAGCTATAAATGTATGAAAGCTCAACAAAAGAAACTAAGTGGGTGTGCATCCAACTTGCTTGCTCACAAAGACCTAGGGCATTTGAGGAAGCCCATTGTTGGAATATACAAGCCAAGTTCTATAATGAAAAAATCCCACTAGTATATGAAAGTGACAAAACAAGAGACTATGTATCATAAAGATATGGTGCTACTTTGAAGCACAAGTGTGGAAAGTTGCATGGCAATATATCTCGGAATGGCTATGGAAATGCCATAATAAGTAGGTATGGTGGCTGTTTTGAGGAAGATATAAGGAGGTTTATGCGTGATAAAGCATATCATATCACGGGGTTTGGATGCACCGGCGAAGTTTGCACCAACTCTAAAGGTTAGAAAGGGCAATGCACGGTACCGGAGAGGCTAGCAATGATGGAAGGGTGAGAGTGTGTATAATCCATTGACTCAACATTAGTCATAAATAACTCACATACTTATTGCAAAAATCTACAAGTCATAAAAAATGAAGCATTACGCGCATGCTCCTAGGGGGATAGATTGGTAGGAAAAGACCATCGCTCGTCCTCGACTGTCACTCATAAGGAAGACAATCAAATAACACCTCATGTTTCAAGTTTGCTACACAACGGTCACCATACGTGCATGCTACGGGACATGCAAACTTCAACACAAGTATTTCTCAAATTCACAATTACTCAACTAGCACAACTCTAATATCACTATCTTCATATCTCAAAACAATTATCAAGCATCAAACTTCTCTTAGTATTCAATACTCTATATGATAGAATGGGTTGGGAATTATGCCTAGATCCCGTGGAAATGGAAATTTCATTGATAAGACCTCCTCAATTGTAGCCAATATTTTATTGCGAATAATTCCGACAACCTCAGGAGAAAAAAAGGCATTTACTTATTATAGAGATGGTGCGATTTGACTCTTTTTTTTGCTTTTTTTTAGCCCTACCTATACCTCAGTCTTACGAAAAAGAGAGGGGGGTTGGCATAGAGAGAACCAAATTTGTAAAGCAAACAAACCCACGCTTCGGGAAGGTGAGGCGAACTAACAATTCCTTCCGTCGTGTATCCTCGATTGATGCGGCTTCAGATACTTCAATTGTAGATTTGAGTATTGAGCGAAAGGATATAAACCAATGCAAAAACCTTATCTAGATTACAGGCCAATCCTACTCTATTAGTATCCGTAGGCAGCATAGGGGAGAAAAGCACTACACCTAAAAATAGGAATCAACAAGAGAAAAACTTTGTTAGAGATTACCCCTTTCCTGATCGGTATCATGGCTAGGAAGAATGGTTGGGATAACAAACAACCATCAGGTTTGTACTTTGGATACCCCTATAACCATCAAAGATCGTTGAAGTAGCTAATTCCTCTAAATAGGAGGCGTTGAGAACAAAGAAATTATTGGAGCTATCGTTTTCCTCTAGCATTAATAGAATTCATTGGTGTTAAGAAAAACCTCTTGTGGGAAGGTTGGCTAGAGATTTCTTGGAAAAATACCAGCCCCTTTTGGTTCATAATGAGACAGGACTAATTCTATTTTGATTCTATAGATTATTTTGCTTAGTACTATTATGTATAGAAGGGAGGAGCCGTATGAGATGAAAACGTCATGTACGGTTTTGGAACGGAGATTTTTTGAATAGAATGAATGACCGTAACGGATGTTGGCTCAATCCGAAGGAAATTATGCGGAAGCTTTGCAAAATTATTATGAAGCTACGCGACTAGAAATCGATCCCTATGATCGAAGTTATATACTCTATAACATAGGCCTTGTACACAAAAGCAATGGAGAGCATATAAAGGCTTTGGAATATTATTTCCGGGCACTAGAACGAAACCCCTTCTTACCGCAAGCTTTTAATAATATGGCCGTGATCTGTCATTACGTGCGACTATCTCCACTATAGAAAAAAAGAGAGGAGCAAATTTTCTAGTAAATACTAGAAAAAGGGCTTTCTACATAGGGATCGTAAAGACAATGATTTTTCCCTATCAGCTATAGGAAGGAAGGACACCTCACGAGAATCAAAAAACGAAGAAAGTATGGCCTATACTACTACTCTATGGATAAAGTTTCTCAAATTGATAGAGAAAGAACCATAAAGATCAATTAGTGAGCGACTGGGTCGATACAACTAAAAAAACGGCTTACTTATCCCATGACATGGGGCAAAATTTAGGAATCTGCTTATGTAATAGAGCCGATCCACTAAGGGATTAAGCAGCGGTGTAGTATCAGATCCCAAAGATAGTAAGTTCTTTTTTCTTTCTTATGGAAAAAAGTCTTTTTCAAGGATTCTATAGAGATTTCATATATGAAACCGGGATAGTTACCTTTCAGAAAATTTGAACGAAGGCTCTATATCTATCTATGCTTCATTCTTCTGAAGGTGGGAAAAAAGATCAAACTGATTATTGATAAAAATTAGGGTTTGAAACTTAGGTAATTAATTTCTTCTGCTTAACCCAAGAACAAATTGGATCAATTTTTGATAAATCAAATTCAGTTAAGATAGGGGAAATTCAGATAGCAATTTCTGAGCCATATGAGGTAGGTAACTCTCAAGTACGGTTCTAAGGGAAGGAACTTGAAAGTGCAACTATCCCTAGGTGGTTTTGGTAATTCATAACAACATATAGCTCATTGAGCCAATGCTGTTCCAAGATGATTATTTCAGGAAAGCTCAATGATTGGCATGGCATGGATGTGAAAGTGGAACCCTCAAAATGCTAAGGACAAAGGATTGGCTCAAGCTCAAAAGCTCAAGACTCTTCATTTTATATTTTAGTGATCCAAGATCACATTGAGTCTTTAGGAAAAGCCAATACTATCAAGGAGGGATGAGGTGTTGCTTAATGAGCCTCTTGCTTCATGTGCTTAATGATATGCTCCAAAAACCCTAAACTACTTTCCCATATCCACATATGACCTAAACCCTAAGCCAAACTCGGTCATACCGATTCTTTCTATCCGGCGCCACCGAGTTTCACTTGTCATAAGCCACTGCCAAACCCTAGCAATTCGGTTCTACCGATAAGGATCTCGGTCTCACCGAGATGGGGTTGCAAACTCTCTGTTTCCCTTTCGTAACTTTTCGGTCTCACCGAAAAAGCGAATCGGTCCCACCGAGATTGCAATGTAAACTCAGTGTTTCCCCTT
>NW_024120648.1:0-15700 GCF_003073215.2 Triticum urartu
GATGGCCATGGTGGGATAGACAAGGTTGCTTCTTCATGGACCCTTCGTGGGTGGAGCCCTCCGTGGACTCGCACAACCGTTACCCTTCGTGGTTTGAAGTCTCCATCAACGTGGATGTAGGATAGCACCACCTATCCGAACCACGGGAAAAACATCCGTGTCTCCAATTGCGTTTGAATCCTCCAAACCCTTCCCTTTACATTCTTGCAAGTTGCATGCTTTACTTTCCGCTGGCAATAAACTCTTTGCATGCTTGCTTGAATTGTGTGATGATTGCTTGACTTGTCCTAAGATAGCTAAAATCTACCAAGAACTAAAATTGGGAAAAGGCTAAGTTTTTATTTGGTCAAGTAGTCTAATCACCCCCCTCTAGACATACTTTCGATCCTACAGAACTTCCTATTCCGATCGAGGAGAACAAGCCATTCTACAGGGTGATTCAGAAATTGCGGAAGCTTGGTTTGATCAAGCTGCTGAAAATTGGAAACCAGCTATAGCGCTTACTCCGGGAAATTATATTGAAGCACAGAACTGGTTGAAGATTACGAAGCGCTTTGAATTTGAATAAGACCATGCTCCTTCTTTTTCATAAAACGGGTGGTTTGGTTGTTGATCCATTAATCAAATAAATAAATTAGGTCTTAAGATCGAATCAAGAATTTCATTATATCCATTTCTTATACCTTCTATTTTATATGATATTTCCTAAGAATAAACCATAGGGATAGGGTATAGAATAGAAGCAATAAAGTGAATAAAAAGAGGGGGCAATCAAAATATTGCTAATATATTAAGACCATCTTATTAATAATTCTAATGAGTTATCTTGGAATTTAGAATCAAATAAAAACCCTATATTATGCTCAAGGAAAGTAGATATAGATAGGAGATTATGCCCTCAAAAAAATACACTAGTTTCTTAAATTAAAAATAAAAAAGATTTTTTTCTTACGTCGAGAAATATTTGTTTTTCAAGATAAACAATGTCTGTTAGGCACCTTATCTTTATGTCATAATAGACCTGAAAACTTGCCTCGGATTGACTTCAATATATAATTTCTCGAGTGAATAACTAAAAAAATAGAAGGATGGTAGATAGTAAAGAAAAGAACTAATCACAATATCTATCTTTCAAAATCTATCTTTCAAAAAATATATATCTTTCAAAGATTCACTGAAAAGACAGTTGGCGGGTCTCTTTGTATGTCTTGTCCGGAAAGAGGAGGACTTAATGATTATTTGTTCGCCGGAACCAGAAGTAAAAATTGTTGTGGATAGGGATCCTGTAAAAACATATTTTGAGGAATGGGCCAGACCCGGCCATTTCTCAAGAACACTAGCTAAGGGCCCTGATACTACCACTTGGATCTGGAACCTACATGCTGATGCTCACGATTTCGATAGTCATACTGGTGATTTGGAGGAGACTCTATTGTAGCAATTCACTAAAATTATTATTCAACGTTTCATACTAAATGCCTCTGCATATTTAATAGTCCTATCCTCAAATAGGATCATTAAAGAAGCAAACGTATGCAAACAATGCAAACATAACAGCAATCTGCCTAAACATGACAGTCTGTAAAGAGTGCAGAAAGATCCATACTTCCCTACCTCCAAAAATTATGAAAGAAAATTCCCACTGTAGTAAATTTATCATAGCTTATTATGCAAATGGTTCAACATTTTATCACATTCTGACTTTTCTAGGGAATTTTTGCAACAGCGGTAAACTTTCTGTTTTCAAACAGCAACATGTGGACTTATAAAATAGGCATAGTAAAGGCTATCAATGCCACTTTTATTGAAATAAAAGATGCAAAACATTGTTCTAAATAACAGCAAGCAAATCCTAACAAAATAAATTGATGCTCCAAGCAAACCACATATCATGCGGTGAATAAAAATATAGCTCCAAGTAAAGTTACCGATGAACGAAGATGAAAGAGGGGATGCCTTCCGGGGCATCCCCAAGCTTAGGCTGTTGGTTATCCCTGAATATTGCCATGGGGTGCCTTGGGCATCCCCAAGCTTAGGCTATGCCACTCCTTATTCCATAGTCCATCGAATCTTTACCCAAAACTTGAAAACTTCACAACACAAAACTTAACAGAAAACTCGTAAGCTCCGTTAGTATAAGAAAATAAATCACCACTTAAGTAATGTTGTGAACTCATTTTAAATTCATATTGGTGTAATATCTACTGTATTACAGCTTCTCTATGGTTCATACCCTCCGATACTACTCATAGATTCATCAAAATAAGCAAACAACACATAGAAAACAGAATCTGTCAAAAACAGAATAGGCTGTAGTAATCTGTAGGTTCCGAATACTTCTCTAACTCAAAAAATCGTGAAAAATTGGGAAGTCCTAGGAAATTTGTTTAATGATCTACTTCAGTTGGAATTGGTATTTTATGGCTCTCTGGTAAAAAAATGAAAATTATTCTCCTAAGCGCATACTTTCTTTTTTTACAGCAAGATCAAATAACAATCACCCAAGAAGGTCCTAAAGGCTTACTTGGGACAAACACAAACTAAACATAAAACCATATCTAAACAGAGGCTAGATGAATTATTTATTACTAAACAGGAACAAAAAGTAATGAACAAAAATAAAATTGGGTTGCCTCCCAACAAGCGCTATCGTTTAACGCCCCTAGCTAGGCATGATGATTTCAATGATGCTCACATAAAAGATAAGAATTGTAACATAAAGAGAACATCATGAAGAATATGACTAGCACATTTAAGTCTAACCCTCTTCCTTTGCATAGGAATGTTTTGAGCAAACAACTTATGGGAACAATAATCATCATAAGTAGCAACTTTGTTCTCATCATAATCGATTGAAACCTCTTCCAAGATAGTGGAATCATTACTAAATAAAGTCATGACCTCTCCAAATCCACTTTCATAATTATCACAATAAGATTCAACATCCTCCAAAATAGTGGGATTACTACTTCCTAAAGTTGACACTCTTCGAAACCCACTTTCATCAATATATTCATCATAAGTAGGAGGCATGCTATCATCATAAGAAATTTGCATATCAAAACTTGGGAGGCTAAAAATATCATCTTCATTAAACATAGCATCCCCAATCTTGGTACAAACATTAATTTCAGCAAATATATTCTCAAACATGTCATTCTCATCAAACATAGCATCCCCAAGCTTGGGCCTTTTCATATCATAAGCACAGTCACTCTCATCATTAATAGTATGGATAGAACCAGTTGTATAACAATTATCATCATCACAATGAGTAATAGGAGCAACATCATTTGGGAGAAATAATAGGTGGATATTGGGAAGTTTCTTCCCTTTCATTAGTATTCTCTTCATCTTCTATTTGTTTTCTTTTCTTTATATACTTGGCAATATAAGGATTTTCAATGCAATTCACCGCACAATACATATAAATTTCTTCTAGATCAAAATTAAGAACTTTATCAAGGGAAAATTCTGGAATAACCTTAGATATATGTTTCATTTCTTCATAACCCAACAGCAAACAAAGTTCATTATGATGTGCAAGGGAAATCAAGTCATCACTATTTTTCGACACGATACGATCATGAAACAATTTGCATTGGGTACTAAAATGATCACGTTCATTGCAAAGTTCACAAAGTACGGCTAAGAAAGTTTAAATTTTCAGCACAAACATCTAGGCTTTCTTGCAACCATTTAGTTTTCAAATACTTATGCCTCTTGCAAAATCTATTTTCCCTAATTGGTGTGTACTTACAAACTCTATGCACTCCACAAAAATCGACATGCTTATAAGAGATATTTTCATCATGACTAGTGCAATCATCATTAGTACTATGGATATTCAAGGAGTTCATACTAACAGCATTGCAGTCACGCTCATCATTCAAAGATTTAGTGCCAAACATTTTGATGCATTCTTCTTCTAACACTTTGGCACAATTTTCCTTTCCATCATACTCACGAAAGATATTAAAAAGACGAAGCGTATGAGGCAAACTCAATTCCATTTTTTTGTAATTTTCTTTTATAAACTAAACTAGTGATAAAACAAGAAACTAAAAGATTCGATTGCAAGAAATAATGATATACCTTCAAGCACTCACCTCCCTGGCAACGGCGCTTGAGAAGAGCTTGATGTCTACTACACAACCTTCTTCTTGTAGACATTGTTGGGCCTCCAAGTGCAGAGGTTTGTAGGACAGTAGCAAATTTCCCTCAACTGGATAACCTAAGGTTTATCAAGCCATGGGAGGGGTAGGATGAAGATGGTCTCTCTCAAACAACCATGCAACCAAATAACAAAGAGTCTCTTGTGTCCCCACACACCCAATACAATGGTAAATTGTATAGGTGCACTAGTTCGGCGAAGAGATGCTGATACAAGTGCAATATGGATGATAGATAAAGGTTTTTGTAATCCGAAAATATAAAAACATCAAGGTAACTAATGATAAAAGTGAGCGTAAACAGTATTGCAATGCTAGGAAACAAGGCCTAGGGTTCATACTTTCACTAGTGCATGTTCTCTCAACAATAATAACATAATTGGATCATATAACTATCCCTCAACATGCAACAAAGAGTCACTCCAAAGTCACTAATAGTGGAGAACAAACGAAGAGATTATGGTAGGGTACGAAACCACCTCAAAGTTATCCTTTCTGATCGATCAATTCAAAAGTCCGTAGTAAAATAACATGAAGCTATTCTTTTCGTTCGATCTATCATAGAGTTCGTACTAGAATAACACCTTAAGACACAAATCAACCAAAACCCTAATGTCACCTAGATACTCCAATGTCACCTCAAGTATCCGCGGATTATACAATATGCATCACACAATCTCAGATTCATCTATTCAACCAACACAAACTACATCAATGAGTGCCCCATAGTTTCTACTGGAGAGTCAAGACGAAAATGTGTGCCAACCCCTATGCATAAGTTCATGAGGTCACGGAACTCGCAAGTAGATCACCAGAACATACATCAAGTGGATCATATGATATCCCATTGTCACCACAGATCAGCACGTGCAATACATACATCAAGTGTTCTCAAATCCTTACAGACTCAATCCGATAAGATAACTTCAAAGGGAAAACTCAATCCATTACAAGAGAGTAGAGGGGAGAAACATCATAAGATCCAATTATAATAGCAAAGCTCGCGATACATCAAGATCGTCCCATCTCAAGAACACGAGAGAGAGAGAGAGAAACACATAGCTACGGGTACATACCCTCAACCCCGAGGGAGAACTACTCCCTCCTCGTCATGTAGAGCGCCGGGGTGATGAACATGCCCACCAGAGAGGGATTCCCCCCTCCGGCAGGGTGCCGGAACGGGTCTAGATTGGTTTTCGGTCGCTACGAAGGCTTCTAGCGGCGGAACTCCTGATCTATTCTTCTCCTGGATGTTTGGGGGGATATGGATATATATAGGAGGAAGAAATACGTCACGAAATCAATGCGAACAACAAATAATGCCCCCCGCGATTGCTAATGGGATTGCTACTTCAAATTCAAGATCAAAAGTTGCGAGTCTGAGCTACAGAAAAGAGGTCGAAAGCAAATGGCCGCGTCCGGCACTTAGCTAGTCTTCTTGTCTTCGAGTCCTCCCACCAGCGCGGAGCTAAGTGCTTTCATAGGCCGTGAGCATAGTAATTGGGGGACAGTGTCGACGGCCAAGGCGGAGCATGGTGCTTCCACTAGGACGTGGGCGGGAGCCCCCGAGGCCCGAGGGCGGCACTCCGAAGACTCCGGGGCGTGTACAGCCCCACTCATTATTACGTGAGAGTGTCATGGGCGGATACCTTCATAAGAGTGAGCCTTGCTTCATATGGCCAGACAAGGACCCCGTCTTGCGCCACCCTCGACCACTGTCGGGGCATCGGGAAACCAGGACGATGCCAAGGGG
This sequence comes from Triticum urartu, assembly GCF_003073215.2. Taxonomy (NCBI): domain Eukaryota; kingdom Viridiplantae; phylum Streptophyta; class Magnoliopsida; order Poales; family Poaceae; genus Triticum; species Triticum urartu. Next base: position 5,926 of record NW_024120648.1, read on the forward strand.
CAAAGGGGACGATAGCGGCGCCCTCGGCGACCACGGGCCCTCTGCCAGGTGGAAGGCTCGCCAGTGCCTCCCCGGCAGAGGACCTACCTCCGGGCGATGCCTCGCTCCATTCGACATGGGGAGGGGCCTTGCTTCATATCGCCAGACGAGGACCCCACCTTGCACCACCCTCGACCACTGTTGGGGTGTCCGGAAACCAGGACGATGCCAAGGGGTAAAGGGCACGCTAGCGGCACGCTTGGCAACCACGGGCCCTCTGCCGGGGGGAAGGCTCTCCGGTGCCTCCCCGGCAGAGGACCTACCTTTGGGCGACGCCTCGCTCCATTCGATGCTGGGAGGGGCCTTGATCCCGGCCCCTCCCCCGCAACCCCCAATACGCTTCCCCTGGTGGAACGGGGGCCGCCGTGCTGGGGCCGTCGTCCACCACTGCGACCTGATTCACTTGCGACCCATGGTTAGCGTAAGCCTGCTCCTGAGAGATCAGTGGTACCCTGTAGCTGTTGTCACCGGCGTGGTCGGCGAGGCTCCCGGGTGGCTCCTGGAAGGCCTCAGCTTCCAGCGTCTCCTCTTCCCAGCCCGGCTCGAGGAATGAACCGGGGTCATCTTCCGGCGTGTACTCTTGGTCCATCATGCTGGGCACATCGGCGTTCGAGGCCGTCGCCCCGGAAACCTCGCCGAAGTGCCCCACGCTCCATGTCCCTTGGCTCGGCGCGCCAGAATGGTAGGGTGGCATCCTGCTGGGACCGTGGGTGGCACTGCTTACGCCCGCGCCCATTGTGGGAGGCGCAGGAGTTGTGGGGTGTCCGGCGCCGCTGGTTGCGCTGGTGCCGACGAAACTTCCTGGTGCGCCCGGGGGCGTGCGGGCGCGACGAGGCCACCGTGTGATCCGGCCGCAGCCTGAGGCGTAAGCAAGGAGCATAAAGGTGGTGTACCCCTGACTGCGGTGTCCAACAGCTCGGCAACACGCTCCGGCAATGCATCCTGGCCGCTCTCCATGAGTCGGCATCGGAGCAGCTCCTATGCCACTATGAGCGTGGCCCTCATGTTTGCTTGTTCCCGTCGGGAGTGCGGCATCGTTGCCGTGGTGTAGCTTGAGGCCCTTGCGGTGGCCCGTGCGCGCCGTGGGGTAAGGGTGGAAGGCGTCGGACTACACCGCCCGTGCCCCACGACGTTTGGCGGTGCGCGTGCCACCCGGAGCGTGGAGTTGAGGTCTTCTTGGGAGGACGACGCCGTCCGGGCTGGCCAGGCTATCCAGTGATCGGTGTCAGCCCTCAGGTCACCGGACATTAGCGCTGCAGAGCGTTGGCGGGTCTGCTGACAGAAAAGAGGCTTTGGCGCACCCCTACCTGGCGGGCCAAATGTTGGATTTCGGGTTCTGGAAAAACCCTTGAGGTTCGAACATTGGGGTGCGCATGAAGATCTCTCCTCCCTCTAACTCACGCCCTCACCGCGATTTCAAGGTTCAGCTCGTAGAACTCGCAGAACCATGGGACACAAGATTTATACTGGTTCGGGCCACCGATGTGGTGTAATACCCTACTCCAGTGTGCTGTGGTAGATTGCCTCTTGGGCTGAGGATGAACAGTTACAAGGGAAGAACAACCTCCTGAGGAGAGGTGCTCTTGTGCTTGGTGAGTTTGTGTGGTGGTCTTGGTGGAATGGATCTGGTCCAAGATGAGATGAGCCTTTCGTCTCTTGATCAGCCGATCAGATCAATTCCCTCCCTACGATAGTGGCTAGTCCTATTTATAGAGGCCCGGGTCCTCTCCCCAAATATTAGGCGGGAAGGGATCCCACAATGGCCAGTTTGAAGGAGGGCAGCTAGTACAAGCTATCCTGATAAAAGATGGTCTTCCCTGCCAAAGGCTCTGGTGATGACGCCGTCTTGGGCTCCATTGTGACCTCTGTCCTGCCGTCCTGTTGGTCTTGGTCTTGTTGCACCGATATGGAAACCTTTGCTTGACGCCTCGGGACTGCCCGCCCGTGCTTGCCTCTTTAGCACCAAAGAGGAAGCAAGGACACTGCGCGCGCTAGCGCCCGCTCGGCCCTGGTCGTGATGGCTTGCGTCCCAGGAACCTCGCGAGGTGTCCCTTGCCTTTATGTCTTTGCCCCTCGTGAGCCAGCCTAGTGAGGCCGCCCTCGAGGAGGTCTTGCATCGTCCGCCTCGCAAGGCTTGGCCCCTCCCGAGGGTCTTGAGTGTTGCTGGTGAAGATGGGTCGTAAAGGGCCGCTGCTGGAGCCACGCCGTGGGCCACAGGCAGGCAAGTCTGGGGACCCCTGTTCCCACGACGCAGACAAATAGGCACTTTTATATTATTTTTGGGACTAACCTATTAACCGGAGGCCCAGTGCTAGTTGCTATTTTTTTGCCTATTTTAGTGTTTCGTAAAAAGGAATATCAAACGGAATCCAAACGGAACGAAACCTTCGCGAGGATCTTTTTTGGAAAAACGCAATCCAGGAGACTTGGAGTGGAGGTCAAGGAAGCAACAAGGCGGCCACGAGATAGGGAGGCGCGTCCAGGGGGTAGGTCCACCGCCGCAACCTTCTATACCCGTGAGTGCCATCTGGGGCGTTTTCCGATGATCTGCCGGAGGGGGATTCAATCACGGAGGGCTTCTACATCAACACCATAGCCTCTTTGATGATGTGTGATAGTTTACCACAGACCTTCGGGTCCATAGTTCTTAGCTAGAAGGCTTCTTCTCTCTCTTTGGTTCTCAATACAAAGTTCTCCTCAATGTTCTTGGAGATCTATTCGATGTAATACTTTTTGCGATGTGTTTGTCGAGATCCGATGAATTGTGAGTTTATGACCAAGATTATCTATGAACAATATTAGATTCTTCTCTGAATTCTTATATGCATGATTTGATATATTTGCAAGTCTCTTTGAATTATCAGTTTGGTTTGTCCTACTAGATTGATCTTTCTTGCAACGGGAGAAGTGCTTAGCTTAGGGTTCAATCTTGCGGTGCTCGATCCCAGTGATAGAAAGGGAACCGGCATGTATTGTATTGTTGCCATCGAGGATAAACATATGGGGTTTATATCATATTGCTTGAGTTTATCCCTCTACATCATGTCATCCTGCCTAATGTGTTACTCCATTCTTATGAACTTAACACTCTAGATGCATGCTGGATAGCGGTCGATGTGTGGAGTAATAGTAGTAGATTCAGAATCGGTTCGGTCTACTTGACACGGACGTGATGCCTATGTTCATGATCATGCCTAGATATTCTCATAACTATGCGCTTTTCTATGAATTGCTCGACATTAATTTGTTCACCTACCGTAATATATGCTATCTTGAGAGAAGCCACTAGTGAAACCTATGGCCCTCGGGTCTACTTTCCATCATATAAGTTTCCGATCTATAACTCTAGTTTACTATTTATTTTGCAATCTATACAACAAAAATACCAAAAATGTTTATCTTATTATCTTTATCAGATCTCACTTTTGCAAGTGGCCGTGAAGGGATTGACAACCCCTTTATCGCGTTGGTTGCAAGGTTCTTGATTGTTTTTGCAGGTACTAGGCGACTTGCGTGTAGTCTCCTACTGGATTGATACCTTGGTTCTCAAAAACTAAGGGAAATACTTACGCTACTTTGCTGCATCACCCTTTCCTCTTCAAGGAAAAACCAATGCATGCTCAAGAGGTAGCAAGAAGGATTTCTAGCGCCGTTGCCGGGGAGATCTATGCTCAATTCAAGACTTACCAAGTACCCATCACAAACTCTTATCCCTTGCATTACATTATTTTCCATTTGCCTCTCGTTTTCCTCTCCCCCACTTCACCTTTGCCATTTTATCTGCCCTTTTTCCGTCCGCCTCTTTCCGCTTGCCTCTTGTGTGCCTATTTGCCCTGTTGGCCTTGCCTAAAAGCGTTGATCCTCTCCTTAGAAGGTTGGAAGAAATTGAAAACAATGTTAGAAGCTTTATGTCTTTGAGATTTGAGCATAATAATTTCTTCAAAAACGAGCTTACAGAACAGAAAGGCTTTATGGAGTACATGAATAAAGAGCTTGATGATATGTCTAAGGAGTTTTATGGCTTGAAATCTCAGTTTTCCCATCTTGAAAATTAGTAGCCCAAATTTCGGATAAGTAAGACACCTTAGTTAATAAGATGGCTGCTAAACCGGAAGATCTAGAGGATAATAAAGATGAAGATCCAAAAGTGACTGATGTGTCTCCTATTAAATATTTGTCTTCCAATATGAATCTTGATAAAGATGGGACTGGAGATGAGTCAACTTTAGTTAAAAGGCGTCCCAATGATTCGGAGTTTTTAGATCTTGATGCAAAAATTGGTGAAAGTGGGATTGAAGAGGTCAAAATTGTACATAGCAACGAACCCACTATTTTGGGTTTCATGGAATTTAATTATGATAATTGCTCTTTGATAGATTGTATTTACTTGTTGCAATCTATATTAAATTCTCGTCATGCTTATGATCAAAATAAGGCCTTTACTAAACATCTTGTTGAATTAGAAGTTTCTATCCCTAGAAAACTTTATGAAGAACACTTGAATTAGACATTTATATACCTAGAAAACTTTATCATGAGTGGAAACCTACCATTAATATTAAGATTAAAGATCATGAATTCTATGCTTTATGTGATTTGGGTGCTAGTGTTTCCAGGATTCCAAAAACTTTGTGTGATGTGCTAGATTTTCGTGAATTTGATGATTGTTCTTTAAATTTGCACATTGTGGTTTCCACCATTAAGAAACCTATGGGAAGGACTAATGATGGTCTTATTGTTGCAAATAGGAATTATGTGCTTGTAGATTTCATCGTTCTTGATATAGATTGCAATCCTACATGTCCTATTATTCTTGGTAGACCTTTCCTTAGAACGATTGGTGCAATTATTGATATGAAAGAAGGAAATATTAGATTCCAATTTCCATTAAGGAAAGGCATGGAACAGTTTCCTACAAAAAAATTAAATTACCTTATGAATCTATTATGAAAGCCACATATGGATTGCATACCAAAGATGGCAATACCTAGATCTATTCTTGGTTTTATGCCTAGCTAGGGGTGTTAAACGATAGCGCTTGTTGGGAGGCAACCCAATTTTATTTTTGTTCCTGTTTAGTAATAAATAAATCACCTATCCTCTGTTATTATTGTGTTTTTTATGTTTTAATTACTGTTTGTGCCAAGTAAAGCCTTTAGGATCATCTTGGGTGATTGTTGTTTGATCTTGCTGAAAAAACAGAAAGTATGCGCTCACGAGAATAATTTTCATTTTTTACCAGAGAGCGATAAAGTACTAATTTCAACTGTAGTAGATCAATATACAAATTATTTAGGACGTCCTAATTTTTCAGGATTTTTTGGACTAACAGAAGTATTCGAAACCTCCAGATTACTACAAACTATTCTGTTTTTGACAGATTATGTTTTTCGTGTGTTGTTTGCTTATTTTGACGAATCTATGCCTAGTATCGGGGTGTATGAACCATAGATAAGTTGTAATGCAGTAGGTTTAACACCAATATAAATAAATAATTATTTCATTACAGTACCTTAAAGTGGTGGTTTGTTTTCTTATACTAACGGAGCTCATGAGATTTTCTGTTGAGTTTTGTGTTGTGAAGTTTTGAAGTTTTTGGGTAAAGATTTGATGGATTTTGGAAAAAGGAGTGGAAAGAGACTAAGCTTGGGGATGCCCAAGGCACCCCAAGGTAAAATTGAAGGACAACCAAAAGCCTAAGCTTGGGGATGCCCTAGAAGACATCCCCTCTTTCGTGTTCGTTGATCGGTAACTTTGCCCGAGGCTATTTTTTTATTCACCACATGATATGTGTTTTGCTTGGAGTGTCTTGTATGATTTGATTATTTGCTTTTTAGTTTACCACAATCATCCTTTCTGTACACACCTTTTGGAGAGACACACATGAATCAGAATTTATTAGAATACTCTATGTGCTTTACTTATATTTTTTGAGCTAGATAATTTTGCTTTAGTGCTTCACTTATATCTTTTTAGAGCACGGTGGTGGTTTTATTTTATAGAAATTATTGATCTCTCATGCTTCAATTAAATTTTGTTGAGAGTCTTTTAGAACATCATGGTAATTGGCTTTGGTTATGAAATTAGTCCTAATATAATAGGCATCCAAGATGGGTATAATAAAAACTTTCATATAAAGTGCATTGAATACTACGAGAAGTTTGATACTTGATGATTGTTTTGAGATATGAAGATGGTGATATTAGATTCATGCTAGTTGAGTAGTTGTGAATTTGAGAGATACTTGTGTTAAAGTTTGTCATTCCCGTAGCATGCACGTATGGTGAACCGTTATGTGATGAAGTCGGAGCATGATTTATTTTTTTGTTGTCTTCCTTATGAGTGGCGGTCGGGGACGAGCGATGGTCTTTTCCTACCAATCTATCCCCCTAGGAGAATGCGCGTAGTACTTTGTTTAGATAACTAATATATTTTTGCAATAAGTATGTGAGTTCTTTATGACTAATGTTGATCCATGGATTATACGCACTCTCACCGTCCACCATTGCTAGCCTCTCTAATATCGCACACCTTTCGCCAGTATCATACAACCACCATATACCTTCCTCAAAACAGCCACCATACCTACCTATTATGGCATTTCCATAGCCATTCCGAGATATATTGCCATGCAACTTTCCACCATTCCGTTTCGTATGACATGCTCCATCATTGTCATATTGCTTCGCATGATCATGTAGTTGACATCGTATTTGTGGCAAAGCCACCTTCATAATTCTTTCATACATATCACTCTTGATTCATTGCACATCCTGGTACCCTGCCGGAGGCATTCACATAGAGTCATATTTTGTTCTAAGTATCGAGCTGTAATTCTTGAGTTGTAAGTAAATAAAAGTGTGATGATTTTTATTATTAGAGCATTGTCCCATGTGAGGAAAGGATGATGGAGACTATGATTCCCCCACAAGTTGGGATGAGATTGTGTACGCAAAAAGAGGCCATAAAAAAGAGAAAAAAGGCCCAAATAAAAAAATGAGAGAAAAAGAGAGTAGGGGCAATGTTACTATCCTTTTTCCACAGTTGTGCTTCAAAGTAGCACCATGATCTTAATGATAGAGAGTCCCTTATTTTGTCACTTTCATATACTAGTGGGAATGTTTCATTATAGAACTTTGCTTGTATATTCCAATGATGGGCTTCCTAAAAATGCCCTAGGTCCTCGTGAGCAAGCAAGTTGGATGCACACCCACTTAGTTTCTTTTGTTCTGCTTTCATACACTTATAGCTCTAGTGCATCCGTTGCATGGCAATCCCCACTCACTCACATTGATATCTATTGATGGGCATGTCCATAGCCCGTTGATATGCCTAGTTGATGTGAGACTATCTTCTCCATTTTTTTATTCTCCACAACCACCATTCTATTTCACCTATAGTGCTATAACCATGGCTCACGCTCATGTATTGCGTGAAAGTTGAAAAAGTTTGAGAACATCAAAAGTATGAAACAATTTCTTGGCTTGTCATCGGGATTGTGCATGATTTAGTTATTTTGTGTGATGAAGATAGAGCATAGCCAGACTATATGATTTTGCAGGGATAACTTTCTTTGGCGATGTTATTTTGAGAAGACATGATTGCTTGGTTAGTATGCTTGAAGTATTATTATATTTATGTCAATATTAAACTTTTGTTTTGAATCTTTCAGATCTGAACATTCATGCCACAATAAAGAAGGTTACATTGAAAATTATGTTCGGTAGCATTCCACATCAAAAAAATTTGTTTTTGTCATTTACCTACTCGAGCACGAGCAGGAATTAAGCTTGGAGATGCTTATACGTCTCCAATGTATCTATAATTTTTGATTGTTCCACGCTATTATATTATCTGTTTTGGATGTTTAATGGTCTTTAATATGCACTTATATATTATTTTTGGGACTAACCTATTAACCGGAGGCCCAGTGCCAGTTGCTGATTTTTTTTGCCTATTTTAGTGTTTCACGGAAAAGGAATATCAAATGGAATCCAAATGGAACGAAACTTTCGCGAGGATCTTTTTGGAACAAACGCAATCCAGGAGACTTGGAGTGGAGGTCAAGGAAGCAACGAGGCGGCCACGAGATAGGGAGGCGCACCGAGGATGGTAGGCGCACCCCCACCCTTGTGGGCCCCTCATAGTTCCAGTGACCTACTTCTTTCTCCTATATATACTCTTATACCCTGAAAACATCCAGGGGAGCAACGAAACCACTTTTCCACTACCGCAACCTTCTGTACCTGTGAGATCCGATCTTGGGGCCTTCTCCGGCGATCTGCTGGAGGGGGATTTGATCACGGAGGGCTTCTACATCCACACCACAGCCTCTCCGATGATGTGTGAGTAGTTTACCAAAGACCTTCGGGTCCATAGTTATTAGCTAGATGGCTTGTTATCTCTCTTTGGTTCTCAATACATAGTTCTCCTCGATGTTCTTGGAGATCTATTCGATGTAATACTTTTTGCGGTGTGTTTGTCGACATCCGATGAATTGTGGGTTTATGATCAAGATTATCTATGAACAATATTTGATTCTTCTCTGAATTCTTATATGCATGATTTGATATCTTTGCAAGTCTCTTCGAATTATCAGTTTGGTTTGGCCTACTAGATTGATCTTTCTTGCAATGGGAGAAGTGCTTAGCTTTGGGTTCAATCTTGCGGTGCTCGATCCCAGTGACAGAAAGGGAATTGACACGTATTGTATTGTTGCCATCGAGGTTAAAAATATGGGGTTTATATCATATTGCTTGAGTTTATCCCTCTACATCATGTCATCTTGCCTAATGCGTTACTCTGTTCTTATGAACTTAATACTCTAGATGCATGCTGGATAGTGGTCGATGTGTGGAGTAATAGTAGTAGATGCAGAATCGTTTCGGTCTAATTGACACGGACGTGATGCCTATGTTCATGATCATGTCTAGATATTCTCATAACTATGTGCTTTTCTATCAATTGCTCGGCAGTAATTTGTTCACCCACCATAATATATGCTATCTTGAGAGAAGCCACTAGTGAAACCTATGGCCCCGGGCCTACTTTACATCATATAAGTTTCTGATCTATAACTCTATTTTACTATTTATTTTTTAATCTTTATTTTCCAATCTATACAACAAAAATACGAAAAATATTTATCTTATTATCTTTATCAGATCTCACTTTTGCAAGTGGCCGTGAAGGGATTGACAACCCCTTTATCGCGTTGGTTGCAAGGTTCTTGATTGTTTGTGCAGGTACTAGGTGACTTGTGTGTAGTCTCCTACTGGATTGATACCTTGGTTCTAAAAGCCAAGGGAAATACTTACGCTACTTTGCTGCATCACCCTTTCTTCTTCAAGGGAAAACAAACACATGCTCAAGAGGTAGCAGCGTTTGAGACCCCACCCATATGTACGTACATATGTGTACATGATATAGACGAGACTTCCTGAACAACTACCGCTCCTTACTGGGCCACGGTTCATCGTGGCAGAAAGACCGATGGACCTGTATGCACGAACACATTTGCAACCAGAATGAAAACGATACGTATGTTTCGACCGGGTGGGTCTCGACTGTCAGGGAGGATAAGGAGGCACTTCCTTATATGCGAAGATGTAGCTGGTGGGTCCGAGCTGATAGGGGGAGGATTCTTTTTTTGCGCGTAATAAAGAGGCACTTCCTTGCATGCAAAGATGTAGCTGGTGGGTCCATCTGTCAGCCCAATCGTGTATGGTCCTCTTCC
>NW_024120649.1:0-47603 GCF_003073215.2 Triticum urartu
ATACCGATGACAAAGGGAACAACGTATGTTGTTGTGTGGTCTGACCGATAAAGATCTTCGTAGAATATGTAGGAGCCAATATGGGCATCCAGGTCCCGCTATTGGTTATTGACCGGAGACGTGTCTCGGTCATGTCTACATTGTTCTCGAACCCGTAGGGTCGGCACGCTTAAGGTTACGATGACAGTTATATTATGAGTTTATGCATTTTGATGTACCGAAGGTTGTTCGGAGTCCCGGATGTGATCACGGACATGACGAGGAGTCTCGAAATGGTCGAGACATAAAGATTGATATATTGGAAGCCTATGTTTGGATATCGGAAGTGTTCCGGGTGAAATCGGGATTTTACCGGAGTACTGGGAGGTTACCGGAACCCCCCGGGAACCATATGGGCCTTGATGGGCCTTAGTGGAAAGGAGAAAGGGGCAGCCCAAGGTGACCGCGCACCTCCCCCCTTCCCCTAGTCCTATTAGGACTAGGAGAGGTGGCCGGCCCCCCTCTCTCTCTTTCCCCCCTCAAGGAATCCTATTCCAACTAGGATTGGGGGGGGGGATCCTACTCCCAGAGGGAGTAGGACTCTCCTGGCGCGCCTCCTATGGCCGGCCAGCCTCCCCCCTCTAGTCCTTTATATACTGAGGCAGAGGCACCCCAGAAACACACAAGTTGATCCACGTGATCTATTCCTTAGCCGTGTGCGGTGCCCCCTACCACCATAGTCCTTGATAATACTGTAGCGGAGTTTAGGCGAAGCCCTGCTGCTGTAGTGCATCAAGATCATCACCACGCTCGTGCTGACGGAACTCTTCCCCGACGCTTTGCTGGATCGGAGTCCGGGGATCGTCATCGAGCTGAACGTGTGCTCGAACTCGGAGGTGCCGTAGTTTCGGTGCTTGATCGGTTGGATCGTGAAGACGTACGACTACTTCCTCTACGTTGTGTCAGCGCTTCCGCAGTCGGTCTGCGTGGGTACGTAGACAACACTCTCCTCTCTCGTTGCGATACATCACATGATCTTGCGTGTGCGTAGGAATTTTTTTGAAATTACTACGAAACCCAACAGTGGCATCAGAGCCTAGGTTATTTATGTTGATGTTATATGCACGAGTAGAACACAAGTGAGTTGTGGGCGATATAAGTCATACTGCCTACCAGCATGTCATACTTTGGTTCGGCGGCATTGTTGGACGAGACGACCCGGACCAACCTTACGCGTACGCTTACGCGAGACCGGTTCCCCCGACGTGCTTTGCACATAGGTGGCTTGCGGGCGACTGTCTCTCCAAATTTAATTGAACCGAGTATGGCTACGCCCGGTCCTTGCGAAGGTTAAAACGGAGTCTATTTGACAAACTATCATTGTGGTTTTGATGCGTAGGTGAGATTGGTTCTTGCTTAAGCCCGTAGCAGCCACGTAAAAATTGCAACAACAAAGTAGAGGACGTCTAACTTGTTTTTGCAGGGCATGTTGTGATGTGATATGGTCAAGACATGATGCTGAATTTTATTGTATGATATGATCATGTTTTGTAACCGAGTTATCGGCAACTGGCAGAAGCCTTATGGTTGTCGTTTTATTGTATGCAATGAAATCGCGATGTAATGCTTTACTTTATTACTAAGCGGTAGTGATAGTCGTGGAAGCATAAGCTTGGCGAGACGACAACGATGCTACGATGGAGATCAAGGTGTCACGCCGGTGACGATGGTGATCACGACGGTGCTTCGGAGATGGAGATCACAAGCACAAGATGATGATGGCCATATCATATCACTTATATTGATTGCATGTGATGTTTATCCTTTTTATGCATCTTATCTTGCTTTGATTGACGGTAGCATTATAAGATGATCTCTCACTAAATTATCAAGAAGTGTTCTCCCTGAGTATGCACCGTTGCAAAAGTTCTTCGTGCTGAGACACCACGTGATGATCGGGTGTGATAGGTTCTACGTTCAAATACAACGGGTGCAAAACAGTTGCACACGCAGAATACTCAGGTTATACTTGACGAGCCAAGCATATACAGATATGGCCTCGGAACACGAAGACCGAAAGGTCGAGCGTGAATCATATAGTAGATATGATCAACATAACGATGTTCACCATTGAAAACTACTCCATCTCACGTGATGATCGGTTATGGTTTAGTTGATTTGGATCACGTAATCACTTAGAGGATTAGAGGGATGTCTATCTAAGTGGGAGTTCTTTAATTAACTTGATTAAATGAACTTAAATTTATCATGAAACTTAGTACCTGATTAGTATCTTGCGTATGTTTGATTGTAGATAGATGGCTCGTGCTGTTGTTCCGTTGAATTTTAATGCGTTCCTTGAGAAAGCAAAGTTGAAAGATGATGGTAGCAATTACACGGACTGGGTCCGTAACTTGAGGATTATCCTCATTGCTGCACAGAAGAATTATGTCCTGGAAGCACCGCTGGGTGCCAGGCCTGCTGCAGGAGCAACGCCAGATGTTATGAACGTCTGGCAGAGCAAAGCTGATGACTACTCGATAGTTCAGTGTGCCATGCTTTACGGCTTAGAATCGGGACTTCAACGACGTTTTGAACGTCATGGAGCATATGAGATGTTTCAGGAGTTGAAGTTAATATTTCAAGCAAATGCCCGGATTGAGAGATATGAAGTCTCCAATAAATTCTATAGCTGCAAGATGGAGGAGAACAGTTCTGTCAGTGAGCATATACTCAAAATGTCTGGGTATAATAATCACTTGATTCAATTGGGAGTTAATCTTCCAGATGATAGCGTCATTGACAGAATTCTTCAATCACTGCCACCAAGCTACAAGAGCTTCGTGATGAACTATAATATGCAAGGGATGAACAAGACTATTCCCGAGCTCTTCGCGATGCTGAAAGCTGCGGAGGTAGAAATCAAGAAGGAGCATCAAGGGTTGATGGTCAACAAGACCACTAGTTTCAAGAAAAAGGGCAAAGGGAAGAAGAAGGGGAACTTCAAAAAGAACGGCAAGCAAGTTGCTGCTCAAGAGAAGAAACCCAAACCTGGACCTAAGCCTGAAACTGAGTGCTTCTATTGCAAGCAGACTGGTCACTGGAAGCGGAACTGCCCCAAGTATTTGGCGGATAAGAAGGATGGCAAGGTGAACAAAGGTATATGTGATATACATGTTATTGATGTGTACCTTACTAATGCTCGCAGTAGCACCTGGGTATTTGATACTGGTTCTGTTGCTAATATTTGCAACTCGAAACAGGGACTACGGATCAAGCGAAGATTGGTTAAGGACGAGGTGACGATGCGCGTGGGAAACGGTTCCAAAGTCGATGTGATCGCAGTCGGCACACTACCTCTACATCTACCTTCGGGATTAATATTAGACCTGAATAATTGTTATTTGGTGCCAGCGTTGAGCATGAACATTATATCTGGATCTTGTTTGATGTGAGACGGTTATTCATTTAAATCAGAGAATAATGGTTGTTCTATTTATATGAGTAATATCTTTTATGGTCATGCACCTTTGAAAAGTGGTCTATTTTTGATGAATCTCGATAGTAGTGATACACATATTCATAATGTTGAAACCAAAAGATGCAGAGTTGATAATGAAAGTGCAACTTATTTGTGGCACTGTCGTTTAGGTCATATCACTACAAAAAAAGACACATCCGTGACATTTTGGGCCAAACGAAATTTTTTTCCGTCATACATATGACACTTCTATGATGATAATTATGACAAAACCCGGTATCATCATAGATGTGGTGGGCTCCTACTTCTATGACAAAAAATCATGACAGAAAATGGGCTTTTCGTCCTGGGCGGGCCGAAGACGCAGCTGCATGACATTCTTTGGGCCGTCCATGACGGAAAAAACCGTGGTAGAAGCGAGGGGGAGGAAAATTTCGGGGAGTTCCCGGTTACGGTGGGAGGTCGGGGGCCGAGCGATGCGCGTTTCTCTTGTACACGTACGCGCGTGTGTGCAAGGCGTCGGCTCTAACTGAACCCGAGCGATTGCACTGCAGGCTACGTGTTACTGAACCCGAGCGATCGATCGATGGCTGTTAACTGAACTCAATCTAGCGATTCTTTCGCTACTGCTGCTAACTGAAGCCGATCGATTGGATGAACAGTGAGCGTTGCGGGGAGGGGGGGGGGGTGGATGAACAGTGAGCGGTGGCGTTGCCTCTGGATGAATAGGACCTCGTGGTGTGGTGGAGGGCTGGATGAACAGTAGACGGTGGAGGGGTGCCCATGGAGGGGTGGTTGAACAGGACCCCGTGGTGTGCAGGGCTGGATGAACAGTAGACGGTGGAGGGGTGCCCGTGGAGGGGTGGTTGAACAGTAGCCGGTGGAGTAGCGCGCGGTGGAGGCTGGATGAACAGGAGCCCGTGGAGGCTGGAGGAGGTTAATGGTAGCCCGTGGAGGCTGGAGGAGGTCGACGGTGGTGATGAATAGTATCCCATGGAGTCCCGTTTTGCGGTACGACACACCCCTCCCGATGAACAGGACCCCCGTTTCGACCGTTGCGCTCCAACACAAGTCAGTTTCGTCCGTTTTGCGGTACGCCACACCCCTCCCGATCAAGAGGACCCCCGTTTCGACCGTAGGAGGTCCGTTTCGTTCGTTTTGCGGTACACCACACCCCTCCCAATCAACAGGACCCCCGTTTCGATCGTAGGAGGTCCGTTTCCTCCATTTTGCGGTACGCCAGACCCCTCCCGATCAACAGGACCCCGTTCCAAACGTAGGAGGTCCGTTTCCTCCGTTGTGTGGTACGCCAGGCCTCGTTTCCATTGCCTGTTCCGTCCAAGCCCTCTCGATGAACACGACCACGCATTCCGTTCCGACCCAGCCGGTTGGCTCCCACGCGTTCCGTTGCCTCCCGATGAACACGACGCATTCTGTTGCCTCCCCATGAACACGACGCATTCTGTTGCCTCCCCATGAACACGATGACGACGCTGTCTCTCTGTTCCGACCTAGTGATGTACACGAGCCCTGGCCGTACGTATGCGCGATTAGGCGTTCGAGACCCCGCCCGTATATACACATACGTGGCCGTATTTTCTTTCTTGCACCCTGGCCACTGTAGGTACGTGTACATGCTACGTGCGTGCCTCTACTACGACACGTACACGCCTCTACATCCACCAGTATATATGTACGTACACATTCGCGACCAGAATGACAATGCTACATACACTTCGACCAGGTGGGTCCCGACTATCAGGCACTTCCTTGCCTGTGAAGATGTAGCTGGTGGGTCCCAATAGTCAGGGGCACGAATCGTTTTTTTGCCCGGACGCACTTACTTGCGTGCGAAGATGTAGCTGGTGGGTCCCAGCAGTCAGGGGGAAACATTTTTTTCGTGAAATACAGTGGCCTGTCTGGTGGGTCCCAGCTGTCAGGTGGAGGAATCATTATTTTCCGCGTAATAAGGAGGCACTTCCTTGTTGCGGTCATGGACCAGCTGTCAGCCTCTCCATGTACAGTCCACGTCCGATGGAATTTGTTCCTTGACCACGTTGACCACGCCGCGCCGAGAGCACCAGGGCGGTGGACGACAGCGAGGCCTAGGAAGGGGACGACAGGGAGCCGGGGAAGACGCGGCAGTGGAAGCCCCCGTGGAGAGGAGGACGAGGGTTCACTAGTCCGGCTGCGGTGTGAGCCGCCCGTCGCCATAGGGCCTGGCCAGCGGTGAGGCCTCCGCGGCAGCACAGCCGGCCACGGGAGGCAGGAGCATGCGGCACGACCGGCGCTGCTTTGGGCGGCTGGAGCAAGAAGACCAGAGGTTGAAGAAGCACTACGGTTGTTGGATGGACATCGTACGGTCACTGGAGCTAGAATCATTCATATTGACTAAAGTTGACAAAGGCCCCCGTCCCAGTCAACATAGTAGGCCCACGAGTTAGCCTCCCACCATGGTGGGTCCCAGCTAGCAGGGAGAGTATTCATTTTTTTGTGTGTAATAAGGAGGCACTTCCGGTGGGTCTGAGCTGACAGTGGGGGGAATGTTTTTTTTCACAAAATACATTGGCCCATCCGGTGGGTCCTAGCAGTTAGGGGGGAAATGTTTTTTTGCGAAATAAGGTGGCCCGTCCGGTGGGTCCCTGCTATCAGGTGGAGGAACAATTATTTTGCGCGTAATAAGGAGGCACTTCCTTGCGGCCGCCTGGACCCAGCTGTCAGCCTCTCCACGTACACTACTCTTCCAATGGAAGTCGGTCGTTGACCACGTTGACCACGCCGCGCCGAGAGCACCAGGGCGGTGGTCTGGACGACGGCGAGGCCTAGGAAGGGGACGACATGGAGCTGGGGAAGACGCAGCAGTGGAAGCCCGCGCGGAGAGGAGTACGAGGGGTCACTGGTTCGGCTGCGGTGTGAGGCTGCCGCCGCAGAATAACAGGGGGTGTGGGTGAGTAGAGGGATGGCCTGGCCAGCGGTGGGAGTAGTACGGGGCGGTGAGGCCTCCGCGGCATCACAGCCGGCCACGGGAGGCAGGAGCACGCGACACGACCGGCGCTGCTTTGGGCGGCTGGAGCAAGAAGACCAGAGGTTGAAGAAGCACTACGGCCGTTGGATGGACATCGTACGATCACTGCAGCTAGAATCGTTTATATTGACTAAGTTGACAAAGCCCTTGGTACGCGTAAACTTGGTAGGCCTACAGCTCGGATTTGGCAGAGAACATATAGCCCATTTGCGATTTGTAAGAATGTAAAACCCATTTTTTAATTCTAATGGAATTTACTACAGCCCATTTACAGTTTGTTAAAAGTACAGCCCAACTTCTAGCTAGGACAACGATTAATATTTTCAAACAACCGCAAAAAACAGAATTCAAAAAAAATTCCCATATTTTGATGGGATCCGAAATATTTTTATCCGAAATAAAGTTGTATTACGTTAAAATTCAACGAAATATTGCGCGCGCAACAAGTAATGAAATTAAAATTTTCAAATTCCAAAAATAATATATTTTTCAAACTAATTACGTGTTTGGTGCATAGTAACTGTCCAGTTATTATAATTACATCCCATTTATATTTTTAAAAAAAAAAAATAAAAAAAAAAAAAAAAAAAAAAAAAAAAACAAAAAAAAAAAAAAAAAAAAAAAAAAAAAAAAAAAAAAAAAAAAAGAAAAAAAAAAAAAAAAAAAAAAAAAAAAAAAAAAAAAAAAAAAAGAAGGTCATTTCTTTAAGCCTAATGCATACCTCCTAGGAAAGTTTGCAGCCCAGCGGGGCGGAGAATAACAAGTTGACCCGGATATTGTGTACAACCGTCGGCCCAGTTGCATTGGTGATGTTGAAAAAAAGGCCTGTGTAGTACAGTACAACCTAACATGGTTACTCAGCCCACATTCAGCGACGCCGGAAAGGCCCAAACAAGGCTTCTGTACAACTTTTTGAAGTCACTGAGCTCAATTAATAACTTAAGAAAAAAGTTAGATTACAGTGGAACCTAATTAAAAGCTGTCACGAGCAAATAAATAATTCAACGGGTCCCACTTGTGCGTGTGCGTGTGTGTGTGTGAGAGAGAGAGACCCATCGGTCGATGCTCGTAAATACATCTTTCAGCCATATGCATTGCTGATGCTCAGTAAAAACTTATATAGTTGACACAATCATATAGAACATCATAGCACACTGAACTTGCATACAAAAATTTCACGCAGGCGGCACAATCAGGATGGAAGCAGTGGATCGCTACGGGAAGGGCTATGTTGAAACCAACGAAGTCGTACATAACGGTTCATCGTCTTTATCAATGACGGGGAAATATCTTGAATGTTGTGCAAAGAAAACAGACAGACAACACAATAAGTTCTCCTAGCACATTAAGTTGACGTACAACCCTTTCTAAAAAAAGTTCAGGTACAAAATTAGAACAGGTCACAATCAAATGTACTGGCATATCAGTGCTTCACACCCATAGCTCGGATTTAACTAGTATCTGACAAGATTCAGTTGTTACCTCAAATTAGAGCACATCCACGGCAGCCAGCCCTGCCTCTTCTCCCAAAGAAGCCAGTGGTCTCCGCCGCACAATGGAGTAGGCCCTGTGCCATCCATCATTCCGAGCAACACGGGGAAAGTCTGACGTTGACTCCTGTAATGGACGTCCTCGACGGCCCCTGGCACCAGCGGCGGTGGCAGGACTTCGATTGATGGATTGACCACTTCTTCGACATGCACGAACACTCGATACAGGTACAACCCTAACGTGGTCCGCGGCGGCCTTGGTGGCGACGAATAGTACAACCCCGGTTCCTGCACCGGTATCTTAACACCAATCACCTTCAGTATGGTGGACGGCTTCTTCATCCATGCCATAACCTTCAAAGCCCAGCTGTCTGGAGGAACAAACATACTTACGAGCTCACCTCCAAGGTCGTTGATAAGCTCGTTCATGGACTCGCTGTTCCAAGCACGTCGAGGCATGCCATGGAAGGTAAGCTTTGTTCAAAACTCAAGCTCAGAGGGCACCGAGCCCCATCCTGGGTGCCACCGATCAAAGCTCATCAGCGCTCCATCGCAGAACAAACACCGGGAAGATTCGAACACACGACTGCAGTCGAAAGTTGTCTAGAACCTGACGAAGAAATCAGCCGGTGGCGGACAGACTTCGACGAGCAAGACACTTATTTGGATGTTGTGCGCAATGCCAAGAGCTTTGACAAGGTCGTCCGGCGAGATGGGAGGCCTATCGCCGTTGATGGTTACCATCAGCACTTTGCCGGCAAACTGGTCGTCAAGCACCGCCATGCCACTGTTGAGCAACAGCATGCAGTGACCGAAGGCAGGACTAACCAAATTCTTCGTGCATGCCAATCAACGCCCTGCCGCAATGCATGCAGTGGTCCGTTCTGGTGCATCAAGGACGGCATGCGATCGTTCCACACTTGAGAGAGGAAAAATGGAAAGGTAGAACGCGACAGCAGAGGAAGAGAACGCCGGCTAACAAGGCTGGGAGGGATCGAGCAGGAAGTTAATGCTCCATGCCTAAAGGTTTTGGGAAAACCTGATTTCATAAGGTGACTTATACTCACCTAAACGAGGAGTATTCCTAACAGAAGAATGTTGTGGTCTCCCACTCACGCGCTCAAAAAAAAAACTACAACACACCATTTTTTATCTGTTTGCATAGGTCCCCACCTATCAGGAAGATGGGCACGTACACGAACAAGGTACCGACTCATCAGTCTACCCACCATAGCCTTTTCGTTTAGTCTACTAGCGTCTAATCAAACTGCCTGCACGCCACTTCTCCCATTTACTTCTCCATCGGGAACCGATTCTCCTCGGCTTCTTCACCTCCCCTTCGTCTTCATTTGCATCCAAACCCCACTGCGTTCACATTGTTTTAACCTCTTTAAATAATCATCTACTACTTCAGTTAGACTAGCCATCTAATCCTAATTCTCCAAACCATAGCCCTCCGTTCCAGCGGTTCCAAATGGCGAAGAGATCGAGATGCAGGTTTTTAGCGTCCAACATGTCCTCGTCGAAGGCTCGATGCGCATAGTTGCCACCGTCACCGTCCACCCAAGGGTTGTTCGGCAGTGGATCAACAATGTATCCAACTCCCTCGAAAAGGTAGAGACGAGGGTCATCGGTCTCGACGCAGAGTACACGGAGCGTGCCCCTGGGAAGATCCAGCGTGCCGCCGTCCTTCAGCTGTGCCTCGAAGATGATGTTTTGGTGTACCACATCATACACTCGCCCTCCATACCAGGTGAGCTTCACGATTTCTTGTCTCGGGAGGACGTATACTTCTGTGGGGCAGCCATCGAAGGGGACAAACAGAAGCTGGAGCCGTACAACCTTGATTTGAAAAGCATCGCTGACCTACAAACCAGAATCAAAATTCCTGTAGAAGATTGTGATAAACAGACACCATCCCTATTCGACGTAGCAAATTTTGTGCTCGGTACAAATCTTCAGAAGGGTGACGAGACGGTGGCATTAAGGTCGTCTGGATGGGAGAATTATCCCTTGACGTACGAGCGGATAAAATATGCTGCCCTCGATGCCCGTGTGAGTTTCAAGATAGCTGCAAGGTCCAAAGAGCTTGTTGCAAAGTCGTCTCCCACAGAGAATGAGAACAACAAGAAGAAGAAGAATAAGAAAAGGCTGCACTAGCAGGAGGGCATTATGGATGGATGAACTATTTCCTCTCTTGTAAAAAAATTATTCCCTCTCGGTGTATATTGATATAGATGGACTATTTCGATGGTGTGCATGTCTTTGGAACAGAGTAGTAGCGTGGGTCGCTTGACTATAAGGAACTATTTATCTCGCATATATAGCTTTCTCTGCTACTCCTTCCAGTGATCGCTATGGGTGCATGTGTCCGTAGACATGAAAGCTTGTCCATGGAAGTTCAACTATGGCGACCATCACGTTTCATCTCGCGATTCCCGATGACGCCTCTCTAACCCACAGCACCACGCCCCCGACAGTGCGCCTCACCCCTTCGGCCGCACCGCCCCTCTGCCTTTAGTGTGCATGACATGTGGGCCACCTCAAATGCGGCGAGCATCAAGTTTCTACCACAGCCACCCGCGATTCCCACGACGCCGCTCGAACCCATGAAACCACATGTCCCCCGACCTGCGGCTCACCCCTCTTGGCCCCACTGCCCCTCTGCCTACAGAAGCATTACATGTGGACAAGTCACCTATCGGGTCCACATGTTATTGGCTCAAAGGTAGGTGTAGTAAAGCGCTGAAGCTCAGTCGCGACAGCCCTGAGAGGGAAATGTAACTCCTGCGCCAGGGCTTGTGGTGCTCCCGCAGCACGAACTCATGCCAAACTCGAGATTTGTTTCTTTACTATACATGCACGCAATGATTTAATGGACATTGTAATCTCAACATGTGATGGGGAGCTCTAAATTTGAATTTGAAACTTATAAAACAAAAAGATTCAAAACAAATAAACTAGGAGAGAGGGAGTATATCGTAGGATGTGTCCCATACAAAATAAGTCCCCTGGTTTGTCACTGTATAGATGCGGTTAGAAAGGAGTACAACGTCTTCCTACTCGTACGGCAACAAATCGGGCGTAGACAGCATGGTCCGCCTTTGACCGTTGTGGCACCCCGGCTCAGAGAAACCGGAACGCCCCATATTCCAGCCTAGAGATCGAGGAGAAGTCTCTGGAATATAGCACTGCTTGACATAGAACAAATTAGCTCTTATTACAAAAATAATAATTACACGGGTCTGATGTTACAATGATCACATCAGCATGGCGACACTACGCCTGCGATACTACACTTGCTCTATGCTAGCAGCGGAACCACTCTTAGCAGCGGAAAACTTATAGCAGTGGAACAACGACGAAGGTGGTGAACTCCATTCCGGAGGGAATCTGGCTGGGACACGATCTAGCTCGCATGAATGAAAACCATGACAAGCAATCAAGCAATCACGGCATCACCTGCAATCTGGCATGACACGCCAGGTCAGTACATTGAATGTACTTGCAAGCTCACAACAACCATAAACATCAAGGCAAGACAATAACATAGCATTAAAAGGTTAATTAATTAACAACTACCATGATGAAGCAACTACTAAGCATGAGATGAACTAATACAATGCTGATAAATCACCATCTCAAATCTCCATAACCATATCTCTCTTGGCTAACCGGCCAAGCAATATACCATCCCGATCAACTCATGATCAAAACCATATGGTGATCTTTCCGGCGATCACTACCATGACCAACACTTGGTCTCAAACTGTGATCTTTCCGGCGATCACAACCACGACCAAAACTTGGTCTCCAACATCATCATCAACATCCTGCCAATCTGTACTGCTCAACATATCAACATATGAATCACCTATAAGTCATTCCGTCATGTGAGTGTTGATCGAACGGTGGGACCTAATATGAACCCATGCCCATGACCGAGGACACGACTATCGATAGATTAATACACTCTGCAGAGGTAGCACGCTGTACCCACACCATGGAACCCATGGCCTCAGCATCCCATTCGGGTGGACCAACGGCATTCCGACGAAACCGATCTACTGCCATGACGCTCTCCCGGCCACTCCGACCCAAATCCCCAACGGGCAGGTCCTGGGTGGCCCTGTGTCTACCAAAGACACCCTGACCACCGTCGTGGTCAAAACACTCCCACTCGGGTACACTCCCACTTGGGGACTCGATACCATAATCTCATCAACGAGCACACAAGGTTATGTCTGCCTACCTGATCAGGGTAAGCACGCCCATAACCTTCCCTAGTTGTAGGCACCGACAAGAGGTCACGA
Source organism: Triticum urartu (assembly GCF_003073215.2). Taxonomy (NCBI): domain Eukaryota; kingdom Viridiplantae; phylum Streptophyta; class Magnoliopsida; order Poales; family Poaceae; genus Triticum; species Triticum urartu. Next base: position 12,289 of record NW_024120649.1, read on the forward strand.
CAATAGCTCGCATTAAGGCCTTCCCACAAAGGCAAATGGGGTTGCACTGAAAAAGTTTGATTTGGCGGCACCTGACCAACTTAATGACGGAATTTATCCCCAAAAATATAACTGTGGTAACCGATACTCCAATATCAACTATAATCCAAGTCATAACAATATCCAACAAATAATCCAAACATAATCTCATCATCTCAAAATACTCCAAGGGTAGCACAATACTACTTTCATGATGAATCTGAAAACAATACTCCTACTACTCCAATAACAAGAATAAAGCTATTCGGCTAAGATCCACATGTAAACATCATTACCGAAAATAATACTCCAAGCAACAGAACATCAACTACCATCATGAAAATAATCATACTAACCACTAATAATCCAAAGGCAGCATGACATCCAAAGTAATACTCCCAAATATAATAACAGGTACCATCATGAAAATAATCATACTAACCACTAATAATCCAAAGGCAGCATGACATCCAAAGTAATAATCCAAAATATCATATCCAACACCGCCATGAAAATAATCATAACATAAGCCACTAATAATCCAATGGCAACATGTCAACCACATAAGCTGCAAAATATAAGTCCTAGAACTCCAAGCAACATCATGGCAATAACAAGATAAAAATACAACTCCGAGAAATTGCCATGCACAAGGGCATGTAGCTAAAGCAATATTTTAAACAAGTTCAAATAATCTAAACCATGTCACTGCATTGCAATCATGCAAATGGAGGGTGTGGCTTGCCTGGGGTGGATGAAATCACCGGGACAAGGTGCGAGAAACTCGCAGAAAGGATCGCCTGAAAACATACTCTCTCGGAGGGGGCTGAATAAGAGCAGGGGCAAAATGGTCATTTTCAAAATGTCAAAACATCATGAAAATGTTACCAACAAAAAGGGCTAGATAAAACAAAGACGTGGGCTTTGGATTCACCTCATTTGGAGTTGCGAGCAAAAAGATATAAGGGTTTTTCTACTTGGGACCCATCTGTAAGAAAAAACTTTACAAACTGGGCCTGGACAGAAAAAATGAAAGCACACTTCTAAGGGTACGCCTCTCTGCAGCGTAAACGTATTCCGCTCTAGAATAGAGCCAGAATACGCTATCTCTTCAGGAAGACGTATTCAGTGGAATGTGTTTCCACTTAACCACGTCAGCAAGGGGCGGGCCCGGGGCGATGGTCAAAGATGTGAGGCTTACGGGTGGGGCCGTCCACTTATCCACGTCACCACCGGGCTGGGTCAACACGGAGTGGCTGATGCTCGTCTGGGCAGCTCGGGTCGACTCAGGCGACGCCCCGGCCACCGGAGTGACCAGCATGGGGAGACGCATCCGCCTAGGCTCTTCACGTGCACCGACGAGAGCTGGAGGAGGCAGGGCCTCGGCCACGGCGGACAGGAGCTTCGGGCACCATCGAACTCGATGCTACGGGGCTCTGGCAGAGGAGGGGAACGGTGAGGGAGCTCAGCCATGATCTGGTAGGTGCTCTGGTGGAGGAGGAAGTGGGAGAGGGGCTCGGGCTTGAGCCAATCGGGGAGCGTGGCCGTGGCGGCCATGGCGGTGATGGTGGAGCAGGAGGGCCGTTCGAGCTCAATGGAGAGGTTGGGGAGGGAGCTGGGAGGTTTGTGAGGAGGCTGATTAGCTCGGGAGGGCCTCGGGGTGGCCTTATATAGGCGGGAGCGAGGGGCACGGGCTCGGGTGTCGCCGGGCACGTCCGACCGAGGCTCTAGCGAACGCCAGTGATCACGGGGAGGCGTGGGAATGCGACGGGGGGGTGCGGAGGAGCCGCAGAGGCCACGGAGACGAGCGGAGCTCGGGGACAAGAAGACGAAGAAGCCACGGCGCCACCACTGACCGGTCGGCCGTAGTGCACCCGTGGGCGAGCGTCGGTGAGCGTCGGCGAGGGGTTTTACGGAGGGGGAAAGAGGTCCAGGAGGACGGCGACGACGCGGTAAAACAGTGGGACATGCTCGTGCTTGCTGAGACACCGAGCAGAGGAGGGGCCCGAGCAAGAAACCATTCTAGACGCACGCACTGCATGCCAAGTCGGTGGTCACCATGCAGACTAGCGAGGAGAAGATGCCAAGGGTGGGCAAACATTGTCTAGGGCGTAGTCCATCCAGGGGAGGTTGCAACCGTGGTGGTAGATCGATTAAAAGTGATCTGGTTAAACGGTGAGAACCCTCTGAAGTTTACTGCTGTAAACTTGGGTGAGCACTAGTAATCAACAGGAAGGGTTTTGGATCCAATGGAGTTGTCTGCGAGGTTGAGGTAAAGAAGGACTTTCATCCTGGTAACTTGGAGAAGAAGTGGATCAATATAAATCATAGTTGCATTGCAACTGACCAAAATGCTCCAGAAATGAGATTTGGATGATGCACTCAAATGGTGTGGGCACTTGAGCTCAAGTTTGGCACTGCTTCATTATTTGATCATATAAAGATGTTGTATAAGTTTCATACCAATTGGATTTACCAAAATGGTACTTGCTTCCCAAACATCCTTGCTGACCAGAAACTTGCAAACATTCTAGAGAAATATTGGCTAGGTGAAATGGTGCCAAATTTGGTGAAGAGAAGTTATTTGGGTTGAAGAACAATCTGGTATTTTCTCAGAATTAATGAAGCAATATAAAATGCACTTGCTTCACAACCTGAAAATATTGCCAGAATCAAAGATTTGGTCTTGTGCTCACATAGTTCAAGAGATGGATATGAACTTTGGAGGAGGATAAATATATGAGCACATGAAGAGGCATGCAAAATTTCAACTCATTTGGGTACTCCTAGTTACTACTTCCTTCACAGTGCCTTCTGTCTGGCAGAGAGTTTGAAAATTCATTGAGGGATATGGGCTAGGCAAATAAAATAGAATTTTGGCATGAGGAAATTATTTGGACATAAGAACATGCCCAAAAGGTTTGGGAGCAATCAGGAAAGGATAGGTGGCACTTCCTTCACAAAAACGCACACTTGACAAAAATGAAGATTAATTATTGGGGGGTTATTCTTGGGCTAGGACAGGAAAGTTTGGGCATATTTGAGCAATATATGACCCAAATAAATTATGAGAATTAATTGGGAATTTTTGGATGGACAGAAATATACGTTGCTTCACATCTAGGGCAGATAGGATTATTCCTTTAATAGAAAAAGGAATATTCCTGAGAAGAAGATTTTAGGATTTGGTCAAGGAGTGAAGTGACATGATCTTGGCAAGGTTTTGAGAAATATGAGCCACTTGGGAGAGTAAATGAAGATGATTTCCCAGGTGACAAGGCCATAGAACCACTCCAAAAAGAAAAACAGAGCAAAAACCAATAATTCAAAAAGAAAAAGAAAAGGGCCAAAATCCAGGCTGTTACAGCAAGTCAACGTACGAATAAGCTTATTCCATTTTGCGTTGGTCATTCTACCTAGCTATGAATGTAGGAATACATGGAGCACCGTGAGGTGTGCTGACAGCAGGTTCCACTAAAATTGAGGTTGTGCTTCCGTTAGCACAAATAGACACCATATGGAGATAGATAGCCCTATTTGAACAAATATGTCATAGGGTTATTTAAGCAGTGTCTTTTTTTGCAGAGGCATATGATTAACAACAACATCTCATATGTTATCAATGGCATTACATGGATAGTATAAAAAATTGCCATTAACTAAGATGTGTCATCACATCAAATCAACACTTGAACTAGATTGCCTGGGGCCTACATTAACATGCATAACAATTCCATTATTATTCTATGATGACATATTGAGAGTAGCACTTGATTAGTACGTGCGTGCATGGTTAATAGGAATGATCGTTCTAACAAAGGGTGATACAGAAAAAGAGAAACACATAGTTGTGTCAACCATTGTGCAATTAAATTTTGTGCAGTTCCACGGAGAAGCAGCTATGTTATCGGTGTCAGATTTTAGTGTAACGGCCCAAAACACTCCTTATGAGAAATAAAGCAAGACAGAAGCATTTCATAAAACGGTGGTGGCATTGATTCAGTTTGTTAATGGCAATAGATTGATAGCATCATTACCTAACAACGCCATCACAATAACAGTGGCATTGTTTCATTTTACCCATGATGTTAGATTAACAACACTAGTAAGGGCATAGGAACTGGCGAGGCACAAGCATGTTTTACATCCACCTAGGCATAAAGTGGTGATGCAGAGGTGTTGCCGAGTGCAGCAAACATGCATGGCATGTTTGTATTTGTGCATTTTTTTCTCATCAGTGACCTTTCCTATGTGACCACAGGAAATCTAGACGTGCTCATTCTCGGTAGCATTGTCGATGCAACACTCCCACTTTCTGTCCCTTTTCTACAAAGAGACCGGTTAGGCCAGCATCTTTATTTCCTTTTCCATCCAAGAGATCGGTTTGTTAGCTAGTATCTATAGTACCTTTTTTCCTCTAATAGTAAAAATTTAGGCGGTGTTTGAGTGTTCAACAAGCCAACAGAGCTAGCTACATGGGGGGCTTTGTAATACTAGAAGAATATCCACATTCAAGATGCATCGACGTGGGGAAAAATCCTTACTTGATGTAAAAAGGGATGCAGCAACGTGGGGAGCTTGACCATTAAAACAAGGCTGGTTCTAAACGAACTTATACCTCTGGTCCGCGGGATGAGGCGAGGCAGACAGCAGGATCTACCAACACAACAACGGGGTGCAAGGGTGCGGAGGACCTCCCATGCTAGCGCCAGGTCAGAGAAGACGGCATGTCGGCTTCCGCCCTCGCCACCGGCGACCACCAGCGGAAGGGATCCGACTGGATCTATGACAACCCGAGAGAAGAGAGAGAGAGAAAGATAATGGGCACCGCCATCTTCTTTAGATCTGGAGAGGGTGAGAGAGAGATACAAAGAGAATGGGCACCACCATCTTCTTTAGATCTGGAGAGGGTGAGAGAGTGAGAAGAAGAGAGCAATCCTAGCAACTAAGTCCCGAAGTGGAGTAGTAATTGCTTTTCTCCCTGTAGTGATCGTTTTGAATTGAATACGTGTCGAGCCATATTTTCATTTGACATACCAGTAAAAACAAACTCAGTCAATAACTGTGCCACCGCGTTCAGGTCTCAATTAGTATGGCTAACATTTGGTCCCAGACCCCACATTTAGTGGACAACTAGGTGTCTCAAATTGTCATGTTACTTGCCCTTTCGTGTGCAAATGCGCTGCACCGTGTGTGTACTCATGCATGTGCGTGAGGGGGGAGTGAAGTCTGATTTATAAACCTTGTGGTTGTAGAGATAGTCGAAAACAAACCCTCTCCTTTAAATCCCTGAAGTTTGTACCATGTCCTCTGTAATCCCGGTCATTTTTAACCTTAAGGGCATGTGCGGTTCAAGGGATTTTAACGGGGATTAACAGGGGTTGTGGGGGATTAAATCATGTACAAGCCAAATCCCATCCATTCCTCTCCATACCCCTTAGGAGGAGGTTGAACCAAACAAGGCCTAGGACTAACCATAGTGGCAGTAACTTCAAGAGTAACATCGGGTCCAACACAACAAATTCACCTATGTGGCAATTAGTTAATGAGGAGATAGGTAAATTGAGTAAACTTAGCTAGTTACTCATTCTATGAGTAGCATCACACGCATACAAAAAAATTGACTCTATAGCCTAATAAATGAAGCTTTGCATGACACTACATGTCTGATGACCACTAGATCAATCCACTCAGGTTGTACGTAAACATGTTTATACTCTTCATTCATGTTATTTATATACAAATAGGATGCACATGGCGATGTCATCCTCATACCAGCCACTATTGATGGATGGCCATGCAGTGTCACTATGCTCACCTGCAACTGCAACCCGAGTTGCGCATGCAGCAACTACGACTGTGATGGATTACTAGACGCACAATGCATGTTGTTGGTGTTGCTTCATGCATGCCAACTAGGCAATTTTGATGAGCTGTCATAGAATTAATTAAATGAAGAAACAGAGGTTTAAGTATCATATCATGAAACTGTATCATAATAAATGCTATGCTACTTTGTGTCATGCATGACAATATAAATAAAGTACTACATATGATACTAGCTACTCTATGATACTATGCATTAGACCAAGTACAATAGTGTGACATAAGACTAGCCGTAATGGGTAGTAACATAGAACTTTACTAGTCTATTTTACTACCTCTATAGTGGGGAGTAACATATGTGTAGTAACATGCAACACTTCATTTATTAGGCTATAGCCTCATCTTGCCTTGAGCTATCTTACCACTTTCCTCTCTTTCTTCATTTATTGCTTGCCACATCATCTATTTTATCTAGATACATGTGATGTTACTACCTATATATGTTACTCCCACTATGGGTAGTCTAGGTAGGCTATAAGGAATAGAATAATATATATGTGCTTTAGTTGGAGGAAAGAGAAGAGGAGAGAGAAGAGAAGCGGGCTCTTGGTTAGTAGAGCCAGCTGCAACATAATACCCAAGACACTTTGTGCGGATGTAAGGTGGGCCAACTATTGATAAACTAGTATATATTTAAAACTTATTATTGTACATGCCTGCTAAGAGGTTGGTTGTATATGACATGGCAACTTCTTATAGCTGACCCTTGGCTGTATTATTAATCATGCTCTTAGTGAGGTAGCTAGTATATCATAGACTAGCTAGTATTACTCCCTCCTTTCCGGATTAGGCTGGATGCAATGGTAGTATCATAAGCGGTATCATGCATGCCAACTAGACTTTCTAGATGATGTGGCACACAATTAAATGAGGAAAGAGAGGATGTGGTATCATATCATGATACCATGTCATATTAAATGTTGTATTACTTTGTGTGATGCATGACAATTAATAAGACAACCTAAGATACTAACTTATAATACTATGCATTACGGAAGTAGTATCATACACTAGTATATATCATATGCATGATACTTGTTGGAGGTATAACTACTGAGTATAAACCGCCCAGGAGGGGCCGGGTTATACCCATAAGGAGTTATGTATATTGAAGCCCATGAAGACAAGGAGTATGGCACTTCAATATGAAAGGTCTAAAAGCCCAGGGCACAAAGGCAGATTAGGGCCCGTAGACATAAACCGCCATAAGGCGTGTAACTTGTATTGTAAGATAGGAAAGGATAGAAACCGAGCCGGACACATTTATGAGCCGGCCGGGATTCTGTAAACTGCCGGGTGTCAACCTGTGTATATAAAGGGACGACCCGGCGACGGTTCAAGGACAAGAAACAACAACTCGAGAGCCAGGCAAAGAGGATTCGCTCTCTGGTCATCGAAACCCTAGCAATCCCATCATAACTGGAGTAGGCTTTACCTTCACCGTAAGGGGCCGAACCAGTATAATTCCTTGCGTACTTTGTCCTCTTTAACCCCTTTAAGCTAACTACGATGCGTTGGCTCTACGACTAAGTCCTCACACTAGGACATCTGCCGTGACAACTCCACAACAGTTGGCGCCCACCGTAGGGCTATCGCACGATGGTTTCAAGTTCTTAGAGGGCAGCTTTGAAGGGCTCAAGGGATACGTTGTGGGCCAGATGACCAAGTGTCGTCGCGGCAAGCTCTACATCGACGATGAAGGCAGGGGCCCTGAGGCCGGTTCAATTGAGTATGGATATCGGGTCCCCTTCGGTGGTATTCACGTCTTCATTGGCAACATCGACGAACCGGGCCCTGAGTCGGACATCTGCACCAACATCGTCGAAACGGCTCAGCGTGCGAGATCCGCCCGGGTTCAGCCTGCCATGAAGTGTGCCTTCGTGGGAGTCATCCACGGAGTGGAATCTGAGGATAGATCGGTATCTGGTGGTGAAACCGTCGTTTACTCTGATGACGAGTCATCTACTAGAGAGAACGAGTCATTGTACCAACTGCAAGATGGCCGGTTTGGGGGCTATTCCGGTGGCGACAGTATTCCAGACCCCCTTGATCCATCGAGCCGAGTTGCGATCTTCATGGCCGGTACACAGTCAGCGCATCATTCTTCAACCGCAGCAGCAATGATCTCCGGTTCAGCAGCAGCGACAGCAACTGGGGCGGGAGGCCCTGCTCCACCGCCGGCTCAAGTTTTGTCCGATTTGTTCGACGCTTTGCAACACTGCTAGCGGCTGATGTTAACATGGTGAATCAGGATCAGCATAACGCAGAAGTCGCGAAAGTAAAGGATCAGATAGCTCAAGCCAAGGCAGATCTGGCAGCCGAGTACACCAGGATGGTTGCGGAGTGGGCCGAGTTAGATGCACAGTCTTATCGGCTTATGCTGGATCAGAACGCATCAAATGATGTAATGAGGAGAACGTACCGGTCCCACCTACCTCCGGTTTATGAGCCAAGGAACATCTTTAAGACGCCAGGAGCGGGAACCAGCAATCAGCCAGTAGTAAAACGGGTAGAAGCACCTGGAACGGGGGTGCCAGTTCAGCAGCGCACTGTGGATCCGCCTAGTCAGAATATCCCGTCCCAGCGCCTGTCAACGCATCTGGGTCATTACTCCAACCCCCTGGATAACATAGTCGCCGCTGCTTCACGATTGGCAGCCCTCCCATTCGAAGGTGAGTCCCCCGTAGCGGTTGAGATGCGATGGGCTAGGGAGCTCCTTCAGACAGCTTTGACACAGCAACAAGCGTATTCACACAGCCGCGAGAGAATTCATTCCACTCCCCACCCAAGCCGGAGTTACAGCAGGCACTTTGATTAACCGAGCGTGTCAAGCAGTGCGCGAGACCGTAACCCGCCTGAGGGCATAATCAGGCAGGTGGTGCTAATGCTCAGGATTTGGTGGATCAAGGCAGAGCGCATCGAGAAGCCGTGTTAGCAGCGCAGTACACGGCCCGTCAGCTTACTCCGGTTCGTCCAACAACTTCGGTGGAGCCAGGAGTTACCTCCAGCTCTTTGGGGGTGCCGTGTCTCGTCCCGGCTCTACATAATGTATGGCTGCCCAAGGATTTCAAAGGTCCCCGCAAAGTGCCCAATTACAGTGCCGGTTTACCCCCCGAGACATGGATCAAAAGCTACGGGAGGGCAATGGAGATGCTGGATGTGGATGATGTGGCTGGTGCTAAATACTTCACCATGATGTTGGAAGGAACAACTCGCACTTGGCTAAAAAGTTTGCCAGCTAACTCCATTGGGTCGTGGGCTGCGTTAAAGGCTCGGTTTATCCATAATTTCAAGGACACATGCAAGCAGCCCATGTCAATTATAGACTTAGCCGTCTGTGTCCAAGAAGAAGGTGAATCGACAACTCGTTGGGTGCGCCGGGTGTTGGAAATCTTGCATTCATCGGACCGCATTAATGCAGATACAGCAGTCTTACCGTTGGAGGGCAATTGCCGGTTCATGCCTTTGAAGCTGAAATTGGGACGGCTCAAGCGTCACTGCAATGACATGGGAACGCTTATGGCAGCTCTGGTTAAGTATGCCAACTCTGATAGTACCAAGGCCCCCGAGTCTGATGATGAAAAGCCGGGGAAGGGAAAGAAGAGTGGCAGTAACAAGGGTCAGCAGCATAATCCTGTGGGTCATGGAAACAATGTAAGCGTACAGTGGATAACAGTTTGGATTTTGTGGCTAACACGAACACGCAAAATAATAATCAGTGGCGTAGGGGTAAACCACCCCCATGCAATGGAGGGTCAGGTATCAATCTGGAGCGCTTGTTAAACCAGCCTTATCCAAGGCACGGGACACAAGAGAGACCAGCCACTCACCTTTCGAATTTTTGTTTTATAATGCAGGAGTTCAAAAACTTGGATCTTTTCCGATACAATCATCGACCTCCCGCCGGTTCAGGAGGTGGTTCTCATGGGCCGGGTTATGGTGGAGGCAGTTTCGGTTCAGGATTTCCAGGCAACCGAAGCGGACATGGCAATCAAGGCAGCCAGGGTGGTCATAATCATCAGGGGAGTCAGCAGCAGCAGCAATCGGGTTATCAAAGCAATCCAAAGCAGTTGAATAGTGGGCAGTATCACGTCTTCATCACTAGCTTATGCAAACGCGATCAGACACTTCATAGAAGGGCAGTAAACTCTGTTGAACCAGCAGTGCCCCATTATCTACGCTGGTCTGAACAACCCATTTTGTGGAGTCGAGAGGATCATCCACCCCGGGTTGATAATCCGGGTCATCTGGCATTGGTGGTGGCGCCTCAGGTTGGAGGATACAAATTTACCAAGGTGCTCATTGATGGAGGGAGTAGTATCAATATCCTTTATTATGAAACCTTTCGTCGCATGGGATTGACAGATAAAAATCTTAAACCATCTAACACTATTTTCCATGGTGTGGTACCTGGTAAATCCGTGTATCCAGTCGGTAAGATAGCTCTAGAGGTTGCTTTTGGACATTGACGTTTGAAGTGGTGAAAATCAAGAGCCCATATCATGCTCTGTTTGGACGACCGGCTTATGCTAAGTTCATGGCAAGGCCCTGTTATGTTTATCTGCAGCTCAAGATGCTGGGACATAAAGGGACCATCACGGTGCATGGGAGTCGTCGGATTGCTTTGGAATGTGAGGAAGGTGATGCGGCTTATGCTGAGTTGGTTTGTGCAACAAAGGAATTGAAGTTCTACCAAGACAATGTTGATCCGGCAGACATGACTTCTTTGAAAAAACCAACTACATAGCATGATTCGGCATTGAAGTTTAAATTGGCTGAGGAAACCAAGTTAGTTGATTTTGTTCCTGGTGATTCATCCAAGCAGTTTAGCATCAGCGCTAACTTGGATCCGAAATAGGAAGGCGCGCTCATCGAGTTCATCCATGAGAACCGGGACATCTTTGCATGGAAACCTTCTAACATGCCAGGTGTAGCGAGGGAACTCGCTGAGCACACTCTTAATATTGATCCTAAGTTTAAACCGGTCAGGCAGTTTCTCTGTCGCTTCAATGAAGAAAGGTGTAAGGCTAATGGTGAGGAGGTAGCCCGGCTCTTGGCAGCAGGGTCTATTGTGGAGGTTTTTCACCCTGAGTAGTTAGCTAACCCGGTGTACGTGCTTAAGAAGAACGGCACTTGGCGGATGTGTGTGGACTACACAGATTTGAACAAGGCTTGTCTAGCTGATCCCTTTGCTCTCCCTCGTATTGATCAAATCATTGATGCTATGGAGGGCTGTGAGCGTTTGAGCTTTCTGGATGCTTATTCTGGTTACCATCAGATTAAAATGGCAGTTAAGGATCAGGAGAAGACAACTTTTATAACTCCCTTTGGAGCCTTCTGCTATGTACCTATGCCTTTTGGGCTTAAGAGTGCCCAGGCGACTTATCAGCGTTGTGTGCAGAATTGTCATCATGACCAGATTGGGCGCAATATTCATGCTTATGTGGATGATATTGTGGTGAAGTCCAGAAAGGAGGTGACGTTGATAGCTGACTTCAAGGAAACCTTTGATAATCTTCGGGTCTATAAGATGATGCTTAATCCAGCCAAGTGTGTTTTTCGTGTTTCGGTAGGAAAGCTCTTGTTTTTTCTAGTGTCTAACAGGGGTATTGAAGCTAATCCGGAAAAGATCAAGGCTATTAAGTCTATGGATAAACCGGCATGTATCAACGATGTTCAGCGTCTGGCGGGCCATATGGCAGCATTGAGCCGGTTTATCAGCCGTTTAGGAGAGAAAGCAATCCCTCTATATTAGATGATGAAGAAGACAGACAATTTTGTCTGGAGTGATGCTGCTAATGCGGCGTTTGAGGATGTGAAGAAGCAGTTAGCCGAGCCACCTGTTCTTCCTGCTCCGGTCGATAAAGAGCCGTTGTTGTTGTATGTGGCATCTAATTCCCGGGCTGTCAGTGTGACCATTGTGGTGGAGCGTAAGGAAGCTGGGAAGGAGTATCCGGTTCAACGGTCGGTTTATTATATCAGTGACGTACTTATTGAGTCTAAGCAGTGGTACCCTCATTGGCAGAAGCTAGTGTATGGAGTTTTTATGGCAAGCCAGAAGCTCAAGCAGTATTTTCAAGGTCATCCCATCACAGTTGTCAGTTATGCCCCTTTGGGAGATATAATCCAGAACAGGGAGGCAATTGGCCGAGTTGCTAAGTGGGCTATTGAACTTGGGCCTCACGGATTAAAATATATGCCTCGCACGACGATCAAGTCCCAAGCGCTTGTGGATTTTATCAATGACTGGACAGAGTTACAGGCACCATAAGAAAAGCCGGATCATACTTATTGGACTATTCATTTTGATGGCTCCAGGCAATTAGAGGGCTCGGGGGTTGGAGTCGTGTTAACTTCCCCATGAGGTGATATGTTTTGTTATGTTCTCCATTTAATGTTCCCTTGCACTAACAATGCAGCTGAATATGAGGCTTTACTCCATGGTCTTCGAATGGCTAAGGAGATGAATCTAAGCCGGGTTAAGTGCTTTGGTGACTCAGACCTGGTGGCTCAGCAAGTATCTGGTACTTGGGATTCCAAGGACCCACTCATGGCAACATATCGTCGAGAAGTAGATATTGTTGCAGGTCATTTCAAGGGTTATCAAGTTGACCATGTGGACCGGCGAAAGAATGAAGCGGCGGACGCTTTAAGACATTTGAGTTCCCAACGTAAACCGGTTCCACCCAATGTTTTTCTGGATGTTTTGCATAACCCGTCAGTCAAGCTACCTACGGAGGAGGATTTGGCTGTTCCTGACCTACAGGCTCAGTTAGTGGCAGCTCTTCATGTTATCCTGGATTGGATGGTCCCATATTTGGCGTATATGAACCGGGGCGAGTTACCGGAGGACGAAACTTTGGCCAGGCAGATAATCCAGCAATCCAAGTCAATGACCATTATCAATGGGGAATTGCATCATTGCAGTGTAACAGGGGCATTTCAGCGTTGTTTGTCTCCTGAAGAAGGCTGTGAGATTTTGTGTGAGATCCACGAAGGAGATTGTGGTCACCACACCGGTTCAAAATCCTTGGTAGCTAAGGCTTTTTGTCACGGCTTTTATTGGTTGACGGCTCATGTTGATGTTGAGGACTTGGTAAAAAGGTGTGATGGTTGTCAGAAGTTTGCACGCCGCGCTCATGTTCCGGCTCAAGAATTGAGGATGATTCCAATCACTTGGCCATTTGCATCTTGGGGGTTGGATATGGTTGGGCCCTTTAAAAGGTCCAAGGATAAGAAGACCCACCTTCTGGTGGCAGTTGATAAGTTCACTAAGTGGGTGGAGGCAGAGCCAGTCAGTAAGTGTGATGCGGCCACGGCGGTTCAATTGATCAAGAAGGTGATTTTCCGGTTTGGGTTTCTACACATCATCATAACAGATAATGGTACTAATCTATCCAAGGGTGCTATGGAAGAATTTTGTCAACGTGAGCACATCCGGCTTGACGTGTCATCAGTGGCTCACCCTCAATCTAATGGTCAAGCGGAGAGAGCCAATCAAGAGATCCTAAGAGGCATCAAGCCCCGGCTTATGGTTCCTTTAAAGCGGACGCCGGGTTGTTGGGTGGAGGAGTTACCTTCTGTGTTATGGAGTATCAATACCACACCCAACAGATCTACGGGTTATACACCTTTCTTCATGGTTTACAGAGCAGAGGCGGTTCTCCCTAGTGACATCCATCATGACTCACCCCGTGTGGCGGCTTATGTTGAAGCTGACAATGAGAAGGCACGTCAGGAAGCCCTTGACCTGTTAGATGAGGAGCATGATATAGCAGCAGCGCGTTCGGCGATTTACCAGCAAGATCTGCGTCGTTAAAACAATCGTCGGGTTAAAACCAGAACGTTTCAAGAAGGGGATCTGGTGCTCCGGGTCATCCAGGATCAGACTGATATGCAAAAGTTATCCCCGCCTTGGGAAGGACCCTTCGTGGTCAGCAAGAATCTGCACAACGGGTCATACTACCTTATTGATGTTCGAGAGCAGAAAGACTCACGTAAAGCGGAGGAGGAGACCCACCGGCCGTTGAATATAGCTCATCTTCGGCCTTACTACACTTGAGTCATAGGCTCCTCTTATGTACATATTATTGACAATGTATATATTATATCAATATAATAAACTGGCATCATTGTTAAAGCGGGGCCTCTGCTGTTATTCCTTGAAAGGTTTTCGATTACATGGGGGCTTCTGTTTATAAAGCGGAGTTCTAATTACCCATTTATCTGGCTAACAAGCCACACATAAAAAACACTTGGGGGCTTGCCACCCAAGCTAAAAAGGTGCCGAAGAGAGTCTGTTGCAAAGCACAACTCAAACATAGGCACCCATTGAGCACAGCTCAAAATATTACTAGGGGGCTCTTTGCTTCTAAAAGAACCAAGAGTCTATAACCTTGTAATAGGCTATAAAAGTCAGGCTTGGAAGCCAGGTGTATTCACCTAAAACCCTGGGTTATCCTGTCTTTTTTAAGTAAGCCACTCCGTCCAGGTAATCCTGGTAGACCCGTCGAACGTTTGACAAGTCAATCTTATAAAGACCCTAAACTTGTCTTAGTTAAAATGACGATTGGTTGATGTCAGGTCCATCTTATAAAGGCTTTGTAAAATGGTTGACTCAGTGGCCTGGCAGCCCATGAAAAGCCTCGGCCTTTTTATATATTTTCTTCTGAAATCTTTCTTTTTGATATTTCTTTTGATGAGTTTTATACTAAACCGGTGATTATTGACTCGGCCTGGCTGTTGACTATAAGTCGGCCGAACAAATTGAGAATATTGCTGGTATCTATTGATCTGGCTTCGCTGTCGATTATAAATCATCAGTATACAATCAGATATAAACTGGTGTTGATTGACCTGGTCTAGCTTTGACTACAAGTCGCCAGTATGATACACGAATAAACCGGTGTTTATTACAACCCAGTCTGGCTTTATTATAAACCGGCGAAACAGGGAGGAGTTATCAGTACTCAAGATTTGGATTATCACCTTTACTACAGGAAGTTGGTGAGCCAATGATGTGATTCAATATCACAGGTATGATATATTTCGTATTTGATTATCATTCAATACAGCCTGGTTATAAACCTGGATTATATGTTGGGCATTATGCCCCGTCCGGCGATAAACCGCCAGGACAATTCAAACTTGTTATATGCAGAAACAGGTCAAATAGAGATGCTAAACGATCATAAGTAGACATCAGATAATCATAACGGATTAACAGTATCATGCAGAAGTGAATATGCATGATGGCATAGAGACCAAGTGTTTTAGGCGTCTTTGATGCCCAAAAGGTTAATTGTCTTTTTTAGCAAAGATTGCAGTGTGCAGAAGATTAAACCGGCCTCCGGATCATGATTCTTCGCCAGGCTGACTTGACGGATGCGGTTCATCCTGCGCCAGTTCACCCTCCTCCTCTCCACCCAACGGCTGGAAGTCAATGGTGGTCCAGTCGATTCTAGTTAGGGCCCTGAATACAGCCTCGTCGCTTATAAGGGTGGAGGGGTCAACGTCAGGGGCATAAGTATGCTTACGGATTGGCGGGATAAGATCTTCCACATCATGAGTTAGCGCAAGAAGACGTTTGTTCTCAGCATCATAAACCAGCTGATAGTGTGAAATATCTGTTTCTTCGGCCAATTTGCTCGCTAATGGGTGCATCTCCTTTGTCAAAGCTCGAAGATCGTCATTATCAAACGTTGACCCGTGTTCCTTTATGCTCGGATAGCCGCGTCCTATGTCAGCCGAGTCAAGATCTGGTATCTAGGCCTTAGCCCGGATTAGTGCAGTCAGAGCACCTGCTATTGCAGCTGATCCTTTTAACTCGTCCAACTGGGCACGCATCATTGACAACTTTTCTAGTGTTTCCTTGATAAGGTTCGGGTACCAGTATGTTATGAGCGGCAGTGCAAATGATCCGTTGTGCCCTGGTATATAACTGCTCTATAAGTGTATAGGCAGCCTTCAGCTTCTTCTGGATATCTGAGCCCAGGTGGGTAATGCGAGATCCTGCATCATTGAACATATCGATAAACCCCGGCAGTTTATGGGATAATACATGTTGAAGCTTATCATAAGGGTACTTACCAAACACAGCAGTGGTCATGGCATTGATTTGCCGCTTCAAGCTAGACAATTCCTCTGCTACCGGTTTAAGAGCTGTTTCAGCGTCCTCCGCCCGCTTTAGCAGAATTGCTTTTTTAGCATCCCATCCAGCCTGTTCGCTTTTAAAGCCTTCTTTCAGTTGTTCCATGGCTGTTAAAGCACTAGTCAGCTCCTCTTTAGCTTTGGAAGTTTCTTCCTGCTGGGACTTAATGTTTTCTAGAAGGTCGGCGATTTGAGATTCTTTTTTGGCTCAGATCGGCCTGCAAGTGACAAGAAAGGAGTTAGTAGTGCATATTTGAAGTCCTGAGCACATACCAGGTTATACACTTGGCACTTGGGGGCTAATGCATAATGCTTTTATCAACTAACATTTTCAAGTCCCAAGCACATAACAAGTTATACACTTGGCACTTGGGGGCTAATGTATATTTTCTCAAGACACAAGTATGGTTTTTTCTTCATCAATCGGTTTACACAGATGATTATCAAGCGTTTTAGAAGATTTCTGACAGAAAGGTATCGATTCATCCTAAAGGTATAAACCGATCCCTGGGGACTACACAAGCAAAAATTGCAAGATTCATATTTTAAAGTCCCGGTTCATCATGTAATGATAAACCGGCCCTTGGGGGCTACGTAGGCAACGTTGAAGTATTAAAAAGTCCTGGTTCATGTTGATATCATAAACCGACCCTTGAGGGCTGCTGGAGTTGATATTAGAAATTGAACAAGAGAAAAAATTATGAAGAGTTAACAGTGTTTACCTCATATCGCTCCTTCATCAGACCTACTAAACAGGCTTCATAGTCGCGGCTGGTATACAGGCGGTTCAAGAAGCCGGAGTGAATCTCTTGGGCATTGAGGTGGGCATAGCTGGAATCTGTTTTCCACTTGCCCTTATCCATAGCAGAAAACTCTTCCTTGGCACTATGCTTTGATAAAGCGATAGGATTGCTAGGGGTGGTGTGGCCGATGCCAGTGACAATGAAATCATCCGATTGGTCTGCAGCCGCTGGATTTGGCGGTTCATCAGCTGTTTTGGCTGGGCTTGGCGGTTCGTTTGCAGCTCTGGCCGAGCTTGGCGGTTCAGCAGCCTGGCTCGTTGGATCTATCTCCACCGGTTCAACAAAAGTATCCTGAACTTGAGGTGCTGAATCATCTAAGATAGCATCAGTGTTTTGATCCAGTGGTTCAGGGGTTTTCTCTAGTTCAGATGCCGGGTTATCATCAGTTGGTGTATTCAGCTTGGCCTTTTTCCTGGCTCTGGCCTTGGTCCTGAAAGCAACAGACGTAAAGGTTAGCATAGCAAACTAGTATAAAGCATCAAGAGTTAAGTCTAAAAGTGCTCACACAGAAACAGTCTTGAGAGGAGGGAGTTGTGTGGCCATTGACTCGCCGGATGACGAATGACGTGTTCCCTAATAGTTTGAGTCAGACGGATTAAGAGGTTGCCTGAAATAACCCGCCTTGGGATAAGAAGTATCAGAAATATATGACACATCTGATCGATGTTTCCGGGTTGGCGTGTTCGGTAAACCGGCTGAAGTAACTACTTGGCAGCTATGCCGGGTTGTGCAGTGAACTTCGTGTTGCTCCTTCTTCAAAAGAAAGTTTGGGTCCAAGTGAGCTAGAGGATGAGAAAATCTTATTTTCCGGATTGCTTGACGAGTTTTCTGTGTTGGTAGATGATCCGAACCGGAGGAAAGAATAATTACCTCTATGTCATTAGCATGGC
This sequence comes from Triticum urartu, assembly GCF_003073215.2. Taxonomy (NCBI): domain Eukaryota; kingdom Viridiplantae; phylum Streptophyta; class Magnoliopsida; order Poales; family Poaceae; genus Triticum; species Triticum urartu. The sequence continues at coordinate 30,035 of NW_024120649.1, forward strand.
TGGCTTCGGTGTCATCCTGATAATAGTCATTGTCAATGAGGTGTATGAAAAAAGAGCCAAGAGAATCAAGTTCTACCTCAGATCCCGGATTATCCAGCTCTTCATCAACGTTTAAATTGGAGGGTTCAACAGTCTTCTTCTTGGCAGGTCTTTTAGTAACCTTAGTCTTGGGGCGAGGCGTCTTTGCCGGTTTATCCTGAGGTTTCTTCTTCCAGAACAGATCATCACCGTGCCAAAGATTGATAAAGGTTATAAAAAATAGTTAAGAATATTAGGTATAAACACGAGTTAGGCAATTCTTGCAGCTGGCCGTTTATTCAAAACGCAGAAGGGACTTAGCCCTGTTTTGCTGCCAACGGCCACCGATTCATCCAATATCTTTTTGACAGCTTTAGTGACTTCAGCATCAGTCAACTGAATGTCAGTGCGGCGTTGAGGATCTTTTGAGTTCCCTGTGTACTCGCACATTAAACCGGGGTGACGGCTTAAAGGAAAAATAATCCAAGATATCTAGCAACGAACAAAGTCAACTCCTGTTAAACCATTAGCCATAAAGGCTCTGAGCTTGGCGAGTTGTGGTGCGTATTTAGCCTGTTCCTTGGCATTCAACCTTTGCGGAAATAGATGTGTGTTGGTAAGCCGGTGAGGACGATAACCTGGCAGAGGATTCTCATCTTTAGGGGAAGTATCTTTGATATTGAACCAAGTCTGGTTCCAATCCTTAGGATGACTGTGATGCTTGGCGTGAGGGAAGCTGACATCTTTCCTTTTTTTGAATTGAAACGCCGCCAAGTTCAGTATTGGGCCCATCTACAAATTCAGTGCGGCGGTTTAAGTAGAAAATGTCCCTGAACAGTTCAACAGTCGTTTCTTCTTGCAGGTAAGCCTCGCAAAACACTTGAAAATTACAAATATTGGATATCGAGTTAGGTCCAATATCTTGAGGGTGGATCTGGAAGCTAGCAAGCACATCACGGAAATTTTTTGACCCGGGAGGCTTGAAACCACGGATCAGATGATCAAAAAACACAACTATCTTGCCGTCCTTGGGTGTAGGAGGATTTTCCGGACCGGGGGCTCGCCAGTGGATTTCACTCTGCTTTGGTAAAGCTCCAGTGACAACACATCCTTTCATATCTTCTTCCTTAATCCGGGAGGGAACCCAGTTACAAGCATAGAAGGTCTTGGCCATTTCTTAGACAACCTGAAGGAAGGTTTGTGCCGGTTTAAGATTCGTGGTTGACAAGCATAAAGCGTTGCAGGTTAATAGACAAAAGGTTTTCCAGCATGCAAAAATTGTTAAACCGGAGGTTAATGCTAGTATAAAGGATAAAGTGAGTGGCAGTTTACAAGGGTACTAATGGTATATGGCAAGTTATTTTCTAAAAAGATAAACCGCCTGCATGGGGAATCAGAGTATGGATCTGAAGCCGAAAATGACTAAGTGAAGAAGAACAAGTTTCACAGTTTTACATTAGAATTTCAGATCTACCGCATGTCAGGAAAAGGAAAATATTTATACCTAAGGGTTGGTTTTTTAATGAACAAGTGACATCATGGCGGTATATTATAATCCTGGAAGATGACGTCATGGCGGATTACAAGGTTTAGTCGAAGGTACTGAAGAGGAAGATTTTCTAAAGTGTTGAAGATTGACATGAACAGGTTCAAATCAATCTGGGGCCTAATGTTGGAGATATAACTACTGATTATAAACCGCCCAGGAGGGGCCGGGTTATACCCATAAGGAGTTATTTATATTGAAGCCTATGAATACAAGGAGTATGGCGCTTTAATATGAAAGGTCTAAAAGCCCAGGGCCCAAAGGCGGATTAGGGCTCGTAGACATAAACCGCCATAAGGCGTGTAACTTGTATTGTAAGATAGGAAAGGATAGAAACCGAGCTGGACACGTTTATGAGCCGGCCGGGATTCTGTAGACCGCCGGGTGTCAACCTATGTATATAAAGGGACGACCCGACGATGGTTCAAGGACAAGAAACACCAACTCGAGAGCCAGGCAAAGCGGATTCGCTCCCTGGTCATGGAAACCCTAGCGATCCCATCATAACTAGAGTAGGCTTTACCTTCACCGTAAGGGGCCGAACCCGTATAATTCCTTGCGTCCTTTATCCACTTTAACCCCTTTAAGCTAACTACGCTGCGATGGCTCCATGACTAAGTCCTCACACTAGGACATCTGCCGTCACAACTCCACGACAATACTAGTATATGATACTCCCCATTACAACCAGCCTTTTATAGGGCTCAATTCAAAAATCTCACCAACCAAGGTAGATGGTGAGTGGTCGAATACTTTTTGTAGTTTGCAAAAACACCCAATTAATGCTTTTGTTTTCTGAAAAAATTATGTTTTCCAATATATTAATTGCAATACATGCATGCATAAAGTACATGCATTGGTCAACTTTCTCTTAATACTTGCATCCAATGATATAATGCACCTTGGAATCTGAACATGTGATGGGGAACAACCAAATTGGGCCTTATAAAATGGAAAAACTAAAATTTTAAGATAAGCCTATAAACGGGAAAGGAGGCAGTATATATGCATGATACTAGTATATGATCGGTAATACCTCCGTAATGCGCGCATGCATAGTATCATAAGTTAGTACTCCCTCCTTTCCGGTTTATAGGGCTTATCTCAAAATTTTAATATTTCCATTTTATAAGGCTCAATTTGATCGTTTCCCATCACATGTTTAGATTCCAATGTGCATTAAATCATTGCATGCAAGTATTAAGAGATAAATGACTAATGCATGTAGTTTATGCATGCATGTATTGCAATTAATACATTGGTAAACATAATTTTTTGAGGAAAAAAGAGCATTAATTGGGTGTTTTTGCAAAATACAAAAAGTATTCCACCACTCACCATCTACCTTGGTTGGTGAGATTTTTGAATTGAGCCCTATAAACCGGAAATGAGGGAGTATCTTAGGTTGCCTTATTAATTCACATGCATGACACAAAGTAGTACAACATTTAATATGATATGGTATCATGATATGATACCACACCATCTCTTTCCTCATTTAACTGTGTGCTACATCATCCAAAAATTCTAGTTGGCATGCATGATACCGCTTGATACTCCCATATTACGACCAGCCTTAGGATGGCCATAGTGGGGGTATCATAGCCGGTATCATGCACTCGGTAATAGCAAATATGACGATGTGGCAAAGAAGTAGGAACATATGTAGATACCATAACATATATATATAATAAATGCTATACTACTTTGTGTCATGCATGGCCATAAATACATTCATCTATGATATATACTACTCTATGATACTATATATATGCACTATGAAGGTACGTACGTAGTATCCAGTGGCGGAGGCACGTGGGTGGGGGCATCAGGGGCCCTGATCCTCCCCAACATTAGTCACTTCTTTGTATTTTGGGCATGAACAATAAACTTTTTGTTATGTTTCCTTAATCGGGCCCCCTCAAGATCATAAATTTATGATTCCTGCCTCCGTCGCTGGTAGTATCATCCACTAGTATCATATGCATGATACTATATATATATATATATATATATAGTATATGATACTCCCCACTATATAAGGCTGGCCATAGTGGTGGTATCATAGCCGATGATGTCATGCACTCGGAAATAACAAGTACGCAGATGTGGCAAAGAATTAACTATATATAAAGAGGGTTAGAGTAACATATAGGTACATACCGTATCATGTTAAATGTGATGCTAATTTGTGTCATGCATGGCAATAAATATGATCTATATATGATACTATACTCTATGTATTATACTATGCGCTATAATTAATTAAAGGTAGTACCATACACTAGTATCATATATACTATATATTCATGATACTAGTATATGACACTCTCCACTATACTCGTGATTTCTTACCGTGGAAAAAAATTGGAGGCGAAACGATGAACTCATGTTTTCATTCGAACAAAAATATGATGTTACGTAATGTAAATGTTTACAAAGAGCACACGGTTCACTCACGAAAGCCATGTGTCCACTAAGGCGTGGCCGATGCACCTTCGGCCCCTCTGCCATGCACGCGATCTGAGTCGTGCGTTCTGATTGGCCAGAACCCAAACCCCACGGATCATACATTTGCACCTTTGGATTCTCCTAGATCGAACGGTGATCCTCATCCTTTTCGACAGCACATGTAAATGTTTTCAAATAGCTCCCAGATCGGATGGCAATCCTCATCCCTTTCGACGGGAAATGCAGTCCGGCTGGGAATTGATTTATATGCCAACATGCACGGTAAATGCCAAAAAAAGTCTTACATATAGCACACGAGACTTGAAATGCGCCAGCAAATCAAACCCGTGGTAAATTTGTGATTGGTTTACATGGGAAAAATTTGGAGGCGAAATGATGAACTCATGTCTTCATTTCAAAATTAGTATGTCTTCAGTTCAATTGAAATTATTCTGTTTGTGCACACGAGCGCTTACAGGCGACCGGGGATATTTTTCACCCTTTTCACCTAGGCCGCCAACACCCGGAGTCCCCAACACCCCACACCGTCCGCCCACATTTCACTCAACTAGTACACCCAATCTCCTTCGCCAGCTCCCCCCTCCCCCAGATCCACAGCAGAACCCTCTTCGGCGCCGCCGTCCTCACCCCGGCCGTGTGCCTGCTCTTCGACGTCAAGCCTACCTGCATTGTCGTTTCCAACACGCAGCGGCCAGCGCCTCACCGTCTTCGTTTGCTCGCTAGCCACCCTCGAGCATATTGATGCAGTAACCCTTGCCTCTCATGTGGTCCGTTCGGGTTTGCATTAAGAAGCCTGTTAGTTACTGCTCCCCATCGCGGTGAGGCATATTTCCTCACAATCCCTCTTCCAATTTCGATCTGTATGTTCCCAAATTGGCTATGAAATAACGGAGAGCAGGTATATGTTCATTATCTAGCTTCCTTACTACATATGAGTTGCATTTGTTTTAATAAGTTACTGCCTATTTACATATCACGGGCACCCGAGTCACACAAACTTAGCAAATTAGCCGTACATTTTCTAAATTATTGCATGGCATGCTTAGAAAGCTTGATACCAAGTTGTTAGTTTTATGCTTATCCTCCTTTCCTGAGTTTCGCATGTGTTCTCTATAGATGCCGAGTAGCAGCGACAGCACTCATGCTTCAGGCCATGTATCTTCATCTAATTCCGACAACCCTAGGTCTTCAGCAGATTGTGAGGGATCAAGTAGTCTTGGACGGGATACAGCTGCAGCAATTACCCTTCCGGTCAGGACACGGAGGAATGCTCCAAGGAAGCTGACACACCAGCCTAAAGGTGTATATGAAGTAACCAAGATTGATTTAAAGTCTTGGGCTCCAACTAAACCAGATAAAGAACGCATGAGGTTCAGGAGTGTGTGTGGATTTGTTGGCAGGGCAAGGCCCAACATTAATCTACCGGGGTTTCAGAAGGCTGACACAGAAACACGGCGAAGGATAGTCCGGGAGATCATGGATCACTTCAACGTTCCAGAGCAGTGGAGAATGCAGGTGGAACACGCTGCACTGAAGAAGGCTAGGGATGCTTGGAGAAACTAGAAGCACGTGCTATACAAGAAGTACTTGAGTGAAGGCAAGGACCTAATCCCCGCATACCCCCAAATTACAAAGGCAGACTAGGCAGAATTCAAAAGGGTCAGGGCAACTAAAGAGTTTGCTGAGAAGAGTTTCAAGCAATCGGAACTTCAGAAGAAGAACATACACCCCCACCATATTGGTGTGGCAGGATATTACGACATGAAACTGATATGGGAACAGGAGGACAAAGAAGCAATAGCGACGGGTGGGAATCTGGCCTTTTATGAAATCAGGGACGAACGCACAAGAGACTACTTGCGAGCACGTGGAAAGAGGCGTGATGATGGAACTTGTTACTTTGAAAACGCATGTGATGCCAAACTGTATGAAGTGATGTTAGAGGCTTCCAAGATCCCTGGAAGGTTCTACAGGAACTCAGGGCCATGTGACATTCTGTCCATGGCTCTGGAAACAAAAGAGCCTCGTGGTCGTGCAAGGTGTATAGGTGTTAATGTCCCGCACAATAGGGCTTTCACACTTAGCAAAGAAGAGAGGCTCAGCATGAAAAAAGCGAGCAGTGAAATGAAGCAAAATGCATTGTGTGAAAGGTTGAGGAAGGAGATTTATCCGGCTGTTCAAAAGGATATTCAGGAGTCAATGATGATGCAGAAGACTCTCACACTAACAGATAGCCAGCAGATGGGAGGGGAGGCGGGCATGGAGGATGTTGCTTATTGCGCGACAACGCTGCACAAGAGTAGTTGTGCATCAGCTGACCCCAACGACACTGAGACTACAGCTTCTCGTGATGATGCTATATCTGATCTATCTGGAATGAAAGACAGACTGAAGGGCGTGCTTACACATTATGAAGGTACAATAAAATGTGCAACAGACTGGGTTTGCCCACCCTTCTTTGAAGATGGCCTCTTCTTGGACAATGTGTCATTGAAGTCGGGCTATGTGAAATGCTACGTGACTGAAGTAAAGCCTGGATTCAATGAATTTGCCATGAAGAATGCCCTAGGAGACTTTGATGAGCAAAGGACCTTGGGAGAAACACTGTTACATTACATCTAGTGGCCATGAAAGGAAAAAGAGTTCATCGATGAGATCCCTGCAGCCCCGCCAAGAGCAACCATTGTCGCCCCTCAACCGGCGACGCTCTCTGAGGGAGTCCTGGATTAGGGGGTCTCCGGATAGCCGGACTATATCCTTTGGCCGGACTGTTGGACTATGAAGACACAAGATTGAAGACTTCGTCCCGTGTCCGGATGGGACTCTACTTGGCGTGGAAGGCAAGCTAGGCAATACGGATATGTATATCTCCTCCTTTGTAACCGACCTTGTGTAACCCTAGCCCCCTCCGGTGTCTATATAAACTGGAGGGTTTTAGTCCGTAGGGCAACATACAATCATACCATAGGCTAGCTTCTAGGGTTTAGCCTCTCCGATCTCGTGGTAGATCAACTCTTGTACTACTCATATAATCAAGAATAATCAAACATGACGTAGGGTTTTACCTTCATCAGGAGGGCCCGAACCTGGGCAAGACATCGTGTCCCCTACCTCCTGTTACCATCTACCTTAGATGCACAGTTCGGGACCCCCTACCCGAGATCCGCCGGTCTTGACACCGACATTGGTGCTTTCATTGAGAGTTCCACTATGTCGTCGCCGTAAGGAAGGATGCCTCGTCTCATTGTTAAAAACAACATTACCGCCGGGGGAGCCCTGGCTATCGGCCAAACTCTCCGGCTTGGCAGTTTCATCATGACCGCCCGTTCGGCTGCTGCACCGACAATGACCTCTCGGGTCATCAAAAACAGCCTCCACGTCGGCTCGAAATTCGCCGAGCAGATGGATCCAATGGAGCTCTCTTCCCTAAACGAGCTCTTGGATCGTATCGCCACCTTGGGAGTCACTACAGACTATGACCAGATTGGGCTTAAACCTGATCAAAGGGAGATTAACTCTCCACCGGTCACCCATCATATTGCGTTGGCGGAGGAACAATGCGGTGATTTTTCCTCTATCTTGAGGACTAACTATGTCCGGGTTCCTGAGCTCTCCGAGCCGGATACCCGTTTACGGGAGGACATCACCCAAGCCCTGAACCTAGAGTCAGGCAGCGGGCCAGACTTATTGGGCAACACTCCGAATTCCGAACTTCCAAGATTGGAAACTCCTCGGCCCCTGGGTCTCAGATCGGGTAGGGGTTCGGACTCAAATCCACCCACCCACCCAGACATAAACGATCTTTCCCACATCAGGCAAGAGCCCCATGAAACAGTACATCATTATTGGGCTAGATTCCTCCTTGTGATGAACAAAGTTAAGGACTGTCGCGAGGAAGACGCGGTCTCATTCTTCTGCAATAATTGCACAGACAAGGTAATCCTTAACGCCTTAAGTCGTCGTGACATATCACGCTTCACTGACTTGGCGTCCATAGTACGAAAGTATTGTGCGATGGAAAGCGCCTGGAAAACTAAAACGAAATTTTGGGACAATCCGGCTCAGAATATACACCCAGTGCGATGGAAAGCGTCCGGGTGCACTATCATAAGACACCCGAGTTAGTTACAAAGAAACAAAAACCCTCTACAGGGCATGGAACCGTGTTGGAGGGATGGCTTAACGGACCCTGCAAAATTCATAGTATAGCGGATACCATACCAACACACAGCCTTAGAGAATGTTGGATACTCCGGCAGATGGCCAAAAGTGGTGAGGATATTCTCATCCCAAATGCCACAGAGCACCATCCCGTGGATAACAATATGGTATTAATAGTCTTTGAAACCTTCACATCAAATAATAGGCGCAAGCGAACACTCTACAGCCTCGACGAAATCTGCCACGTGGCAGCAATGAATCCATGGAGTGAGACGGCTATTACCTTCAATGCCAGTGACGAACCTAAATTCCGAACAGCCCGAGCACCAGCTGCACTGGTCCTCAGTCCAATTGTGGACGGCTTTAGACTCACAAAAGTACTCATGGACAGCGGCAGTGGATTGAACCTCATCTATGAGGAAACTCTTCAAAAAATGGAAATAGACAGGAACCGCATTGAGCAAAGCAGCACAACCTTCAGAGGAATCATCCCCAGTCGGGAAGCACGCTGTGCTGGGAAAATCACACTAGATATGGTATTCAGCACGCCGGAGAACTATAGGTCCGAAGAAATTACATTCCAAGTGGCCCCATTCAGTAGTGGATACCACGCCCTTTTAGGATGGGAGGCGTTCACGATCTTCCAAGCCATACCCCATTATGGGTACATGAAGCTCAAAATGCCCAGGCCCAACGAAATCATCACTCTCGCTAGTGATCCGGACACATCACTCCGCACCGAAAACAAAACGGCCGCATTGGCCCTCGAGGCATTATCCGAAGCCCTTTCGGCCGAGGAATTAACTGCGCTATGCTCCATAGTGGACAGGGACGACGTGATACTTGACAAGAGATCCAAGTCCACCTCTTTTAAACTAGCGGATGAAATAGTCAAATTCCAAGTCCACCCAACGGACTCTACAAAAACAGCCTCCATCAGGGCACAGTTAAACCCCGTCGTGGACGCCGCACTACGAGAGTTCCTGCGCGAGAATTGGGACATATTCGCCTGGCACCCCTCGGACATGCCAGGAATACCACACAGGCTGGCCGAGCACAGCCTCAATATCCTAAAGGGATTCAAGACGGTCAAGCAGACTCTTCGGCGTTTCCCTGAACCTAAGAGACAAGCTATGGGAGAGGAACTAGCCAAGTTATTGGAGGCCGGATTCATTAGAGAAATAAAACACCCGGACTGGCTAGCAAACCTGGTGATGGTACCAAAGAAGGACAAATCCTGGCGCCTATGTGTCGACTTCAAGGACCTCAACAAGGCTTGCCCAAAGGATCCTTTCCCCCTCCCCCGCATTGATCAAATTATCGATGCTACCGCAGGACACGAGTCATTGTGTTTCCTTGACGCATACTCCGGCTACCACCAAATCAAGATGGCGGAGTCCAACCAAGCCGCAACGGCATTTATCACACCATATGGCCCCTTCTGTTTCAACACAATGCCTTTTGGGCTCAAAAACGCCGGCGCAACATATCAGCGCATGATTCAGACATGTCTGGAGAAACAGATCGGCAAAACAGTAGAGGCATACGTAGATGATGTGGTCATTAAAACCAAACATGTCAACTCTCTAATAGACGACTTGAGGCTCACATTCAACAACCTCCGAACATACGACATCAAGCTCAATCCAGAAAAATGCGTTTTTGGCGTACCAGCCGGAAAGCTCCTGGGCTTCATTGTCTCCGGTAGAGGAATTGAAGCTAATCCGGCCAAAATCCGAGCTCTGTCACAGTTGGCTATCCCAACGGACCTCAAACAAATCCAGAAATTAACTGGATGTGTGGCGGCTCTAAGCCGCTTTATCTCCCGCTTAGGAGAAAAGGCATTACCCCTTTATCACCTCCTTCAGCGCACCGAACACTTCGAGTGGACGGACGCTGCCACAGCCGGATTGGAAGAAATAAAATCCATACTGGCAACCAACCCAATCCTGGCCGCGCCAAACACCGGCGAACCAATGTTGTTGTACATTGCGGAAACTCATCAGGTTGTAAGCGCAATGCTCGTCGACGAACGAGAAGCGGACGGACATAAATTCCCTCTTCAAAAGCCGGTATATTATGTATCCACTGTCCTCACTCCATGCAAATCACGGTACCCACATTATCAAAAGATAGCCTATGCGGTATTCATGGCATCCCGAAAGCTGCGACACTACTTTCAAGAGTGTTCGATTGCAGTATCCTTGGAAGTGCCACTTAATGATATTATAAACAACCGCGACACCACGGGCCGGATTGCCAAATGGGCCATTGAGCTCCTCCCGTTCGACATAACATACAAACCTCAGTGAGCCATTAAATCGCAAGTATTGGCCGACTTTGTCGTCGAATGGACGGAAGCCGAACTCCCTAAATAATACGGCGCATACTCCAATTGGATCATGCACTTCGACGGCTCCAAAATGCTGGCTGGTCTGGGGGCTGGCGTCGTCCTGACATCCCCAACCGGAGATACAGTTCAATATGTACTGCAGATACTGTATACAGACTCCAACAACGCAGCCGAATACGAAGCCCTGTTACATGGTCTTTGGATGGCAGTTTCCATAGGCATTCAACGCCTCGAGGTGCATGAGGATTCGAACCTCGCAATATCCCAAATAAATGGATACTTCGATGCCAAGGATCCGAAGATGGCGGCCTATCAAAACGCCATCCTGAAGATGTCATCTCAGTTCGAGGGGCTCGAATTTCACCATGTGGCTCGGGAAAACAATCAGGCGGCAGATATCCTCGCCCGCATCGGCGCAAAACGCGATGCGGTCCCCCGAACATCCTTTTGGAGAGGTTGTTTAAGCCATCCGTGGTATGGGAAGGGGACACCGGTAACAAGAGTCCGGACCCGGCCAAAATGCCCGATACCAAACACTCTGACATAATCGGAGGCTCTGCCACCGAAATAACACCTTTAGCCCACGTAATAATGGCCATCATTGCCCCGTGGACAGAACCATTCCTGGCCTACCAAACTAGGCAGGAACTTCTCGAGGACCAAAATGAGGCACGTTGCATAGTACGGCGATCTAAAGCCTACAGGGTCCATGAGGGAGAGCTGTATAAAAAAAGCACTACAGGAGTCCTTCAAAGGTGCATCTCCGAAGAGGAAGGGCGGAAGCTTTTGGCAGAAATTCACGCCAGACTCGGCGGCCACCATGCCACAGCCCGGGCCCTTGTAAGCAAGGCCTTCCATAGAGGTTTTTATTGGCCGACGGCCCGGGCAGACGCACATGACTTGGTCCAATGCTGCGTCGGTTGCCAGCTTTTTGCAAACCAAAGCCACATGCCACCCACCGCCCTCTAAACAATCCCCATTACTTGGCCCTTTGCGGTTAGGGGGCTTGACATGGTTGGACCCCTTAAAGGGGGAATCCATAAGAAAAAATACTTACTGGTCATGGTGGATAAATTCACCAAATGGATAGAAGCCAAACCTGTTAAAACAGCCGAATCCGGACCGGTGATAGACTTCATATCCGGGGTTGTACACCATTATGGCGTCCCCCACAGCATCATCGCTGACAACGGCACGAACTTCACGGCCGACGAGGTAAAACTCTGGTGCAGCAACATGGGCATCAAGCTCGATTATGCTTCCGTCTATCACCCACAAACCAACGGCCAAGTTAAGCGAGCAAATGGTCTTATCATGAGCGGCATTAAACCCAGATTAGTGTGGTCCTTAAAGGAGTCTAACACGCACTGGGTAGAGGAGCTCGACTCCGTACTCTGGGGGCTGCGGACCACGCCGAATCGTACTACCAGATATACACCCTTCTTTATGGTGTACGGCGCAGAGGTAGTTCTGCCTTGCGACATAATTCATGATTCACCTCGAGTGCGCATGTACGAAGAAAGAGAAGTCGAGCTCGATCGGCAGGACAGTCTGGACACCCTGGAGGAGGAGCGCGACATGGCAAAAGCCCGTTCCGCATTCTATCAGCAACAGGCTCGCAGATACCAAAGCAGAGAAGTACGGGCCAAAACTTATAACGTTGGCGAGTTAGTTCTACACTTGCCAGAGAAGAAAAAGACCAAGCTCGAGCCCAAATGGGAAGGTCCCTTCATCATGGACCAAGTTCTGACCGGTGGAGCGTACCGTCTGCGGGATGCATCGAATAATCGACTTGAGCCGAACCCATGGAACGCAGCCAGGCTCCGAAGATTCTACGCCTAGCGCCGGACTCTATGTTCGTCTCATTCCTCTGTCCATTTTTTGCATATACATTATATGTCTTTTTTCTCTTTCTTTCTTTTATTTTTTCTCAAGGCCTTCAAGGTCCAACTTGTGCCTCGCTTGCACACTATAGACGCGCTAACCGCGCTCATTATACCTGGGGTTTCTTACACAGAAGCTTAATTATCTATCTGGGCTTCATGCCCCGCACATGTGTTATTCTTCCGCATGTACCTTTTCTTCGCCATTATATGTATCGATATGACTTAAGTTTTGGCCAAGCTGGGTTGTCTAGCTCTTGTATTTATGTCCTAAGTTCCCGTTAATTCGGCTAGGGCATAAGGGGAGCACCCCTGCGATTGTTACTGCCGGGTCAGCCGGATGTGTACCTCAGACTGGGTGAAGCCGAAAGCTAGCGTTCTTAAGGGAATATTCGGTCGGTGGACAAAAGATGATTTTTATTTATTTTCCATATATGCCCCCAGATGTTTTTGCCAGCGTCTCCGCTCGCAGTCCGGACATGCAATTTAGGGCATGCGTACCCAGGGAAAGGAACCCCTAACGGAACTATTCTCGCTGGAAGATGTTTCTTACTACCCATGTAACATAACTTAACTAGTTGGGTACTTGTGTGTTCAAGCGCTAATGACCCCTACGCCTAGTTTCCACACATACCCCGGTTCTTATATAACTGAGCGGGTATTCAGACACACTCCAGACTATCGGGTCCCGAGGTTGAAGCGAAAAGGTCCACCATGAAAAATGATTTACAATCCGGCTAGAAGGCATTATACATGTCACTTTAATTACATAGTCAGGTAGACTGACTAAATTCCTCTTCTATACCATCCAACAGGCGGTCTAGCCTACAATCCTGTTGGGAATACTTTGCGGCTAATTCTACTTGCACATAGACTAAGCTAATGGGGATCTCTTTCCCATCGGGCCCCACAGGTCCGACCTCAGCCATGTGGTTTGGGTCAGCCTTGGTATACCGCGTCTTCACCATGGCCCAGGCTTCCCTGGCACCTTGACGGCAGGCTGATATCTTCCATAATCGGAAGCGCCGCCGTGCTCCCTTGAGCTTCTCCGCAAGCTCTCCAATGCCTTCTGGCAGGGAGACTGATGGCCACAAGGCCTGGGCAATACCTTGCATCACCTGCCGAACTTGTTCGTGTAGTTGTGAGAGCTCGAATAGAAGATCACCCGCAGACCCGGGCATCTCCTCCGCGGGATGACCCGTCAGCATACCTGTAGACATAACTCTGTTAGCCGGCTTCTCCGCCGTCCCCTTTTTAAGGGTTCGGTCAAGCACTTACTGAAAATGCCGCGTCGAAGCCGCTTATTCTCCTTCTCGGAGTCCGCAAGCTCGGCTCGAACATCTTTCAGTTCCACGCTCAGCTTGGTATTGGCATCTTGGAGATTGTTTTTCTCCCGCCTGACCTCAGTCAGCATGCGCTCGCCAGCTGTCATACGACATGCTGGTCCTACGGATTCTCTCTGGATTCATCTGCAATAGCTATTGTTAGATCTGCAGCCACGCCGCACGCTATATGGTACCTATCATTCTTTGAAACAAATGTTACCAGCTGGGGACTTTTGGGGTTCCTTCAATGCGGCAACGACGGCCCGAAGTTGGGTCTTGCATTCCTCTAGCTCCTGTGACAGTCGAGTATTCTTCTCTGTAAGAACCGGCACAATAGATCATCCTTAAATCAGTTATGCTAACTGTTTCAAGTCTCAGGGGCTACTGATACATATAATATTCAGATTTGTTTACCCATACATCCCATACATACTGGTCCGTGGCTCTGGCTAGGCCATTTTGAGCAGCACGGAGGTACGCGTCTCCAGAATTGAAGGCATTAAATGCCTCTGGGGAGAAGCAAGCGTCACAGAGTACGGCTCGGCGACGCCTATGATTCATGGCGCTCTCCACTTCTGAATTTGTAGAGGATAGTCTATCTGCATCCTTTGTAGGGGGAGTATCCGGCGTCCGCCCCATGTCGGCTTCCGCCTCTATGTCTGGTCCTTGAGCCCGACTAGTGGAAGCATGATCGGCAGCCTCACCGAACATATTCCGGCGAGCGTTTTTTCTGTTAAAGAAACATGGACGTCATTACATTTTGAGAAAGAAGACAACCACGGAGCGGGGTTTTTGTCATACCTTTGCACCGGCGTCTCCGTCCTGGCCGCCTTCCTTTTTGCCCTGCCCAGCCTCGGTGCCTCTTGTTGGCGAGTTGCTACGGGTTTGGCACGGCGTCCCGAATGCCTTCCCTGTAAAAAAACCATATGTATATGGTAGGTGAAGTGTCTAAAAGGGGATCCTAGTTTTTGGAGTTGGGATTTTTGGTTTTTCTTACGTGCGACACAGGAAGCAGTCCGGGATAGTCGGCCATAATGGCCACCATGGCGTCATCACAGCTTAATTGATAGAACTGCCAGTCTATCAGCTCCACAAATATGTTCAGATCTTCTTCGAGTCCGGGACCGAGGGCCCGGTCAGGGTCCTCTGGTTGCGGAGATGGGCTGTTGACCTCCCTTATGGCTTTCCGCAGTTCCTGCCGCAAAATGGCAAGGTAAGTACCTACGACAAAGAATGCGGGAAGAATGGGAGTAAGGAGATATAACTCACCCAGCTTGGAGGGTTGTACATGGAGAATCCATCCCGTGGCTTGATGCGGATGAACTCCTCTTCCTCTCCCTTGAACAACTCGGACCGAATTTTTGCTAAAGTAGCAGCGTTTTCCGGACCCTTACACCCGCAACGGGTGGCATCATCTTCCCCGTTAAAACACCACAAGGGGTGCCCTCGATATTGAAGTGGCTGCACTCCCCGCATTATGCATATTGACATAACCTAGATTACTGTCAATCCTGATTGAGCCAACGCTTTAATCCGGTTCATCGGGTAAAGGACTTCTCCGTTGTCTTCCTCATGGGGGCTCCGTGGGCGCCAACTTCGACGTTTCTTCAGAGGAGCATTGTTGAACTCAGGAAGACCCCACCAAACAGGGTCCGGAAGGGGGACGTCCTCCATATAAAACCATTTCGAAGGCCAGTCTTCGGACGTCTTCTTCGGAGTACCGGACAGGTATCCGGTTTCGGCGATGCGCCATATTTTGGCTCCGCCCACTTGATAAAGTGACCCCTTCTGTGTGCGGGGGACGAGGCAAAATAACCTTTTCCACAGCTCGAAAGGACCCTCGCAGCCCAGGAATAACTCGCAGAGGGTAACATAGCCGGCAATGTGTAATATGGAAGCAGGGGTGAAATTATGCAGTTGGAGGCCGTAAAACTCCAGGAGCCCGCGGAGGAGCGGATGAATTGGAAATCCGAGTCCCCTTAATAAGTAAGGAACAAGGCATACCCGCTCCCCCGTAGAGGGGCTGGGGAAGCTCTCCGCTTGCTCCCCGCTATTGTAGGTGGCGAGCCCGGCTCGGACGGGTGACCATATACGCTGGAGGGAGAAATCCCTTGGTCTGCAGTTCGACTAATCAACTGTGTGGGACAAAACACCTCTCCCAATCACCGGGCTTAGGGCTACGGGGGCGGGAGGAGGAGCTACGGAGGTCGGCCATGCTGGAGTGGATTTTTCCGAAGCGCGCTCCGATGGATTCTCGCTCAGGGAGGATGGTATGGATTGGATCTAAGAATCCCCATCCCTTTAATAGACAATTTATTTATCTGGCTAGGGGGGCGAATGTAAAAATGCCCTGGCTCGTCGTATTCATTCGACGCATGGAAGATAGCCCTTATTGGGCACAGAAGCCAAGAAGTCCAACATTTATGGTGTCGGACACTACTTGACAAACATTCAAAATTTGGAGAAGAACCCGCCTTGCAATGCCGAAGACAATACTGCGTGTCGGACTTGACGTCATTGAAGCCTGGTTCGGGGGCTACTGAGGGAGTCCTGGATTAGGGGGTCTCCGGACAGACGGACTATATCCTTTGGCCAGACTGTTGGACTACAAGATTGAAGACTTCGTCCCGTGTCCGGATGGGACTCTACTTGGCATGGAAGGCAAGCTAGGCAATACGGATATGTATATCTCCTCCTTTGTAACCGACCTTGTGTAACCCTAGCCCCCTCCGGTGTCTATATAAACCGGAGGGTCTTAGTCCGTAGGGCAACATACAATCATACCATAGGCTAGCTTCTAGGGTTTAGCCTCTCCGATCTCGTGGTAGATTAACTCTTGTACTACTCATATTATCAAGAATAATCAAGCAGGATGTAGGGTTTTACCTCCATCAGGAGAGCCCGAACCTGGGTAAAACATCGTGTCCCCTGCCTCCTGTTACCATCTGCCTTAGACGCACAGTTCGGGACCCCCTACCCGAGGTCCGCCGGTTTTGACACCGACACTCTCCTTGCCACAACAGCTCTCACGGGCTGATGCATCAACTTGTGATCATCTGGCCCGACTTTGTGGCATACATGCCATGTCATCCTCTACCCCAGAGCAGCCAGTGGAAAGGCCTACAACTGCTGAAGACGCACCACCGGTTCAGATGCCAGCCGCTGAAGCAGCGGGGGGGGGACCCAGCTGCAGCACATGCCTAGCAGACCAACCTGGTGGAACAAACTGCTAAGCAATTTGTAGGTCCAGAACCAACTTCTCATCAGTCTGTTGGTCCGTAGTCGCGTGATCAGCATACCAATGTGTCAGCACTTCCTGCTTAGCAAACCAACATGTTAGCACGGCCTCCTAAACACACCGACAAGTTGGCACCACCTGCGCAGAAACCCAACATAGCTTCAACACATGGTCAGCAGTCCGATGCCTCTGCTCCTACAGCGCAGCAGTCTGTCATAACCAAAACTTCTAAAAATCATAGAAAATCAACCATAGCTCCAAATGCAAAGATTTATATATGAAAAATGATCAGAAAAATTCAGTCTATCCATTTGCAATGGTTTCATGCATGAAAAAACAAGTTAACCTTGCTGTTTAAGCAGAATAAGGTAATGCACTAATAAGGCCATGTTTAATGAGCTAACATTTGAATCTTTGATTCAAATGAGTTCATCCCCTTCTGTTTTAGCTTGCATTAGGCCAAGACACTTTCATATTGCCATGTCATAGCATGCATCATATTTTTGCATATTGCCATGTGTTGATTATGTTCGGTGTGTCTTTCATGGTAGGTTCTGCCTCCGAGGATAACCC
>NW_024120650.1:0-17416 GCF_003073215.2 Triticum urartu
ACTTTTTCCGGAAGAAGCCCCCTCAATGCAACCGGAAGTAGTTGCGTCATAATCATGTGGCAGTCATGAGACTTTAGGTTCTGGAACTTTTTCTCTGCCATGTTTATTATTCCCTTTATATTGAAGGGGGCCGGTGTGACAGATACCGTGAGGGCGTCGACCTCAGCCAAAGATGAAGCACCACCGAGCACGTCCGGTGCGGGAGCCGGTGCGGGAGTAGGTGCAGGAGCAGGTGCTGGTGCAACGCTAGTCGAGCTGCTCCCCAAGAAGTCGGCAAGGGGAAAGTTCTCTGCATTTTTTTCTGGATTTTGCCTTGTCCAAGTGATAACGCCCGTTACCAAGGAAGTAGAAAAATCTGCAACCACCTTTTTTGTGGCAGCTACTGCTGTTGCGACTGTTTGAGATGATTTCTTCTCAACCGCAATCTCAACCTTCTTGTCGATGTTTTCTTCAGTTAACCTCCGTCTTTCATTTCTCTCCTCCGTGGTCTCACGGTAGTACTTCTTCCACATGGCGCCGTCTCCGACACCGTGCACGCGTCCATACGACGGTCGAGTATCCATCGGTTGTCGTTTCAATATGTTCAACGCCCGGTTGAATGGAGTGTCCCACTTGGGCCTCGCCAATGCCTCAGACGGCGAGTCGCTTTCGGCCGCAATCCGGTGCTGCTCTCTCTGTAAAAGGCACAAGGATCGTTTACAAATATGACTAACGTGTGCAGTCGAATTGATCAGAAACTAAAATTACCAGCAGTCTCATGAACTCCGCGTCCTCCTTGGCCCATTTGGACCTCTTTCCGCCGTAACCATGGCTTCCGAGGTGGTGGCTCCCAATGTTTCGCTCTTGAAGCCCCTTCATGTACTGAGACTTTTTTTTGGCAGCTTCGGACTCGCAAGCCTCCTTGAATATTTGAAACTGCTCTTCCGTGATTGTCGGATTATCCTTTACAATCTCGGCTTAGGGTTCCTTCTTGTCGATGATCTTTGCTTTCACTCGATTTTTCCAGGCGGCCAACGCGTTGCTAAACTTGGTCATGGCGTGTTTGTTTATCTTCTTCATTGCCGGGTCCTCATCTGGATCTTCATAATCCTTCTCATTCCGGCCCGAGAACAAGAATATTTGGTGAAACTTCTTTAGGAGGGAGCTCCTCATATTTTCTATCTTCGGTAGTTTCTCATCGTTGATGGTGGCGGTTGTCCGTATGATGCAACATATTTGATTGCCGTAGTATCGACGCGCTTCCTCGGGCGCCTTTGGCTCAAAATTGTCGTCGTCCACCTCCGTGACCACCAGTCTAGTAGTCTTGAGTTTGTTAGGAAGCCGTTGCCTCTTTGCTTTCTGTTCTACACCGGCTCTGCTCCCCGAGGCAGCGCCGGTCTCGATGCCGGTCTGAGTCTCAGTGTCGGTCTCAGTCTCAGCACCGGTCTGAGTCTCAGCGCCGATCTCAGTCTCAGCACCGGTCTCAGTCTCAGCGCCGATCTCGATGCCGGTCTGAGTCTCAATGCCGGTCTCAGTCTCAACACCGGTCTGCGTGTCAGTCTCAGTCCCCGATGCCACCGGTTGATCGTCGGCAAGCCTAAAAAATTCGTCTGCCGCCCAGTAGACGTCGTCGCAATCACCAGAACCCTGTCCTTCATCGTTGCTAGCCATGTTTCCTACGATTAAATCTAGTAAATTAATTCTAGACCTAATAAAATGAATAATGACATACAAAAGGCCTATGTTTTGTAGGAACGTTGACTCCTTCCTGGTGCGGCAAATCACGGGCACTCGATATGTCCTAGTTTGTAGCACAAGTCATGCCGAAATTCACGGAAAATTTCGGCATGACCTTTGCTAAAAAGTGGACAAATCGAGAACCTAAAATTTGCCAGAACGGAAATGAATCAACATTCCGGCAAAACATATATAGGCCACTCAGCTTCATTCAAACAACAAAGCCACTTGGGCACAAACAACATGACCACTTCAATGAAAAGATATAATCAACAATAAAAGTCTAGGAAGGGATCATCTTTAAAATAAAACTTGCCTAAATAACCTAGATAATTAACCTAATTAAACTAGTTAACCTGACTAGTTCTCTGTCAAAGCCCTAACTAAATTTTTGCACTAACCTAGGTAATTAATCTAATTAAACTAGTTAGCCTAACTACTTCTCTGTCAAAGGCCTAACTAAATTTTTGCCCTAACCTAGATAATTAACATAATTAAACTAGATAACCTATGCATGAGAGAGAGAGGAGGGGTGGGGGCTTACAGAGGATGGCTCCGGTGGTGGCGAGGGAGGCAGTGGTGGCGAGGGAGGTAGGGGCGTCTCCGGTGGCGGCGAGGGAGGCAGTTGTGGCGAGGGAGGATCCGGTGGCGTCGACGGCGGCTCCGGTGGCGTTAGAACGCGCTATAGCTAAAGTAGCTATAGTGCTTTTTCCAAAACGCGCTACTGCTATACATATGTAATTTTCTCTCTTTTTTATTTCCTTTTCTATTTCTATAGCGGGGGTCCTGGAAACGCGCTGCAGCTGCGTTAACTACAGCGCCTCTTACTAACACACACTACATCTAAGTCTTTCTCTGTTTTTTCGCTTTTTCATTTATTTTGCTTTACATTTTATTTTTTTCTTTCTCTTTTTTCTGTTTCTTTCATTTTCATTTACTTTTCTATTTGTTTTTCATTTTATTTTCTTTCCATTAGCAGTAGCGCTGTTACATGGAAATGCCCTGCTACTCATGCCCTAGCGGTAGTGCGCTTCCTGCAAGGCCGCTACTGATATGCGTAGCCCATCGTTCCAGCAATGGGAATATTAGTAGTAGCGCTTTTACGGGCACACGCGCTACTGCTAGGATCGTATCTGCAGCGCGGTTTATTCTGAACGGCTACTGCTATCTAGCACTAGCGCCCTTTTTTAACCCGCGCTGTTGCTAAATTTCTGTGTATAAGGTTTTCGCTAGTAGTGTAAATTAATCTGTGTAAGGTTTAGGTGAGAGGTTGGATCAAGAACCAACTAGTTGGATGGTTAGGATTTAGAAGGATAGTGGTATCCCTGCCCATCAAAGATCAAATATCATCTTCGATGCTTTGATGCCTCGTTAATGCGGATTATATTCAGTGTGATGCAATCCTTCCACCGACAGAGAGGCGCCCGTGATGGCTTCATCAATCTTCAAACTCTGCAACTTCGACGCGGTCTTCAGTAGATGCTACGTGAGTACGTGTGTGGTGTTGTGAGGGAGAGACTAGCTGATTAGACTTACAAATAATCGACAATGATAACCGCCCAATGGAGTTCTTTCACACCTTTTTCAACGAGAAATAATCATTTCTTTGAATCGGAAAATTCTTCTTCTTTTTTCCTTTCAGAAAAATGCTCATAAGGGCAAAGCATGCCTAACATAATGAAAATTACATCAAGGTCTCTAGACCAATGAACTACTAATGTCGGCGCCAGAATGAGCCACCGATGCACCGACCAGATCTAGCGGATCGCACCTTGGGAGATAGGACAGGTGATGGCGGGCTCGATGGAAGGAGGCGACGGCCACCTCGGGGTAGGTGGCGACGGCGACGACGACTCGGGGAAGGGCGATAGTGAGCTCGTAGCAGCGGGCGGCGGTGAGGCTGGGCACGAATTGTCGTTGATCTCGTGGGTGCAGCGAGGGAGGAGGGGAGGGCGGACTGAGGATGAGGGCGATGGCGGGGCGGCGGCTAGGGTTAGGGTGTGTGGCTGCACGACGCGATGAGCTCGGGGGGAATGGGCCGACTGCCCCCCTTTTTGCTAAACAACACTAGTCTATATTTTCTTTTTCTTTCCCTCCTTAAGAAAAAATTACTGCAAGCTCCATGTTTTGTAATTCCTTTTTTTAGAACAACGTTTTGCAATATCTGGGATCCCCAAGACATCAACCTCTCGTATTATTTTCTCACTACGATCCTCCTCCGCTTCTTCTTCATGGACCGGGCCTGCCTCCGGCCACGGGTTCGAAGAATATCAAAACTGACGAGCTAACACACATGTCCACCTTCCCGGGTTCAACAATTTGTTCAACAGTGAGAAGATAAGAAAAGAGGAGGATGTCCTTAATGCGTGACCAATGTGAGTTCTAAGCGATGATATAGTCATAAGACCCGACAATAAACTCGTTATGAAGAAAGGTCCTAGGCTAAATTTTCAATGACCCAATTATAGTTTTTTTAGGCAACACACAATTATTAGTCTTTTTAGGCAATACACAATCATTGGTATTGTAAGAGTAGATTGCTACTAAGATGTAAAGAACATCGAAAGAATTATCTCAACAAAGCAGTACTTCCAGAATTAAGCATTGATTATCACTAAATCACCATGATACTCTAAATATTTCATAAATCACATGGATTTTTCTTATCGTAACAAAAACATATTCGTTGTATGTGGGGCTATTTTGGCTAATCTATGATGCCAATATAGTTAGACATATCAGTGGCATCTTTCGCAACTCGCATTGCAATTTTATTCATGACATGTCTCTCTTAGTGCATAGGGCTTAAGCTAAGTTTAGAGATAGGTGCACAAGTATATTGGTTTTCTCCCACCCAAGATTACTCTTCGATCCCATGTACTCCCTCCGTTCCTAAATGTGTCTTTCTAGCGATTTCACTATGAATTACATACGGATGTATATAGACGTATTTTAGAGTGTAGATTCACTCATTTTGCTCTGTATGTACTTCATATTGAAATCTCCAAAAAGACTTATCTTTAGGAATGGAGGGAGTATATTCTAACTTTCACGTTCTTTGTACATACTTGGCGCTTTTGCCCTTTTATAATACCAACTGGTGTTTATGAACTTTGTAGTATATAAGAAATTACACTGACTTTGCTAATTAAGCATTGATTATCACAAAAATTGCACGAAAGAATGATGGAACTCTCAATGTTGTTTGTACCTTTTGGGCGATAAGATTGATAACAACATATCTTGAATCAACCTAAAACATATTGTGACATGTGTGTGTACTTGATTGGTCCAGCGCATTCACAATTCATCATAACCATCACACAAATTTTATTTCAACTCAACCAGCTGTAGGCAGTGTCTCTCAACATCATCTCTTGATATCGACAACCAAGCCAAGAAAAGGAAGAGTGCCAACCAATCCAACTTCAATGGCATGGCCTCCACACGGCTAATATGTCGTTGAGACCTCTCAACCAGCTCCTTCGCTGTCTAATTTCCGGGGTCAGTGAGTGGTGTGCATGTGTCCGCTGTCTTATGACCCATAGTGTAGACGTTTGGAATTCAAATAGTTACATTTCTATTGATTCACTACGTAAAATTTGATATAAGAAAATAAAAATATAGGTCATAAGACAAGAAAATTTATAGTTTATGTGTATTTTAGACTATGTTTTTACGTTTGTAATTTTACATAACATAAAATATTTTGTACGGCGATTATATATTTTCTTACGGTCTCTTTTTGCGTCGGAAATAAGACAAAACTTACGGAACGTAAAATTACGGTGCATTGATGGTAAAATAGAGGGGAGGTGAAGAATAACTATTCCTCACCCAGGGTGACGAATAGCGCGACCCTATATATCTCGTTCGCATTTCCTAGACCGCTATGTCAGGACCTTCACATTGCATATGCAGAAGTGCCACATGGATGGCGAGAGTATACCAAACGTCGTTGCAAAACCAGCATGTTTGTGAGACATGCAACGATAACCTGGTGATACACTAGTTTGGGATAGTACTATCAAGTTTTCTTTTACTCATACCCATAATGAACTTCTACGTGAACATTTCCAAAAACAGTAATATTTTCTAAATTTCTAAACAAATTTCGGAATTGGAACATTTTCTGAAATTCCCAAACATATCTTAATCTTTGATTTT
The DNA here is from genome assembly GCF_003073215.2 of Triticum urartu. NCBI lineage: Eukaryota > Viridiplantae > Streptophyta > Magnoliopsida > Poales > Poaceae > Triticum > Triticum urartu. The sequence goes on from NW_024120650.1 coordinate 5,884, forward strand.
TTTTAAAAAGAACATTTATTCAATTTCTGTACAAATCTGGAAAACAGGAACATTTTGTAAATTCCCAGATTCTTCTGAATATGCGAACAAAATAGAAAAACGTGAAAGTTTTCTGAATTTAGGAAGAAATTTTGAAAACGGGAACATTTTTTATATTTCCTGAACAATTTTCGAAAATAAGAATATTTTTTGAAATTCCTGAGCATTTTATAATTCGTCAACAAAATTTAAAAACGCAAACACTTTTTGGATTTGTGAACAAAATTTTAAACGTGAATATTTTTTAAAAATTTTGAACAAATTTTGAAGATGCGAACATATTCCTTCAATCGAATATTTTGTAGTTTGTGAACAAACTTAAAAAATACGAACAGTTCTTGAAATTTTGAGCAGTTTTTGAAACAAAACGAACAATTTTTTAAATTCTAAACTTTTATGAAATTTCTGTACAAAAATGTGAAAACAGGGAAAAATTCTGAAAATTAAAGAAAATCTGGAAATTTCAATTTTAAAAAAAATTCTGAAAAATTCGTTGAAAATACAAACAAATTGCAAAAAGAGAAGACCAGGAAGTAAGAAAAATAAAAAACCGGTTCAGGAGCTTTTAAAAGGTTTCCAAAACCGAAAAAAAAACCCGGCTAGGAACATTCATAGAAGGTTCCCAAAACCGATAGGGTTGGAACGCTTAACGGGCCGGCCCGCCCTCCAGCGGTCGATAGGCAGTGCGAAACCCTGTCTGTTTGCGGCTGAGCACGGCAAATAGGGCGTTTCCTCGCGTTCGCGTCGAGGCAGCTGCACATGGGCCGGCCCAGGTCGCTGGAGGGCACATTCTATGTTTTATTTATACGTTTTCTGATTTTTATTCTTTTATTTTTCTACTATTGTTTATACTTGAAAAAAAATAGTCTAAATGTATATATTACAGAAAACACTCTCCAAAAAACATTTGAAAAATGCTGAACGTGTATTTAAAAAATGTTAAACATGTATTTGAAAAAATGTTGTGCACGTATTTGAAGAAATGTTGATCATGTACATAAAAATATTGAATAATTATTTTAAAATATTGAAAAAATATTTAAAAATGTTGAACAATTATTTAAAAAATGTTGGACAAGTATTTCAAAAATGTTGTCAAATATTTGAAAAATAGTATTGATCATTTATATAAGTATGTTGAGCAAATATTTGAAAATGTGGAACAATTATTTGAAAAAATATTGATAGTTATATGAAAACATGTTGATCATGTATACAAAAATGTTGAGCAAGTATTTAAAAAATATTGAACAAAGATTTGCAAAGTGTTGAGCAAATATTTACAGGAGAAACTGAAAAAGAAACAACAACCCGAAGAAGAAACAACAAAAGAAAGCAAAATATGGAAAAGAAAAAAGGAAACTAAATAAAAAGTGAAGAAGAAAAAAGAAAACGAAGAAAAAAATGTGAAAACAAATGGAAAGCCGGCTTCCCTCGCCTCAACTACGAGACACGTCTCAAAATTATCACTAGCGAAACTTGGGCAAAGTGGCTAGCAGCGCTAGCTCTCCCCAAGGAGACCCGCGGTGATTATCTCCTTCGAGTCAAGGCAGGGGTTGGCCCAGGGCCGGCCCTGACATTTGAGGGGCCCTTGTGCGAACTCCATATAATGGGCCCATACACTATAATAGACACTAAAAATTCATTTCCACACCTATGTGTACCACAAAAAGTTAATAAAAGCAAGTGTAAATTTCATTAGCAGATATGAAATATGGTCTTAATACATCATGTATATGTCACATGCTCCAACAACCAGCAACCAAGAAGTCTTCTTTTAACTTTTCTTAATTTCTTGATCCAATTTGACAGAAATTATAGCTCCAGATCAGCAAAAATCAGAGGAGCTGTTGTTTGCCGTATGCCTTTTGCCTTTCTCCTGAAAAATACACAGAGCACAAGTGAATGGCATGCTAAAGAGAAACAACGCCTTCGAGCATTTTTCCATGCAAAATCGCTAATAATAGCATCAAGATCAATGCTATCCAAGATATCCTTCGCAGTAAAAACTTGCTACAGTCGCAGGAACAGTTAAGAGAATTTGATAAGCACTAGACACCTACAACTCTAACAAAATTAAAAAATCGCATCTGCTTAAATGAATTTATTTGGCAAAGTCATTTTCAGTCAATGCTACATTCAGCAGAATCTACTGAATATGCCATCTTCATACAAAAAGAGAGGAATCAAGAAGTTCAAACATAAGAGCAGAAATAAATAGACAAGGCCAGAGAACTGAAATCCGGAAATTTCATGAATGGGCAATGACTTGGCTGTCTATGAATCTTCGGCACATGTTGCAGGCTGCTGCTCTTGCGTACCTCCAAGGGCGGTGTGTCTGTCGCCTCGTCTCCGCCTGCCTAAAGCCCTGGAGTATTTATAGGATGAGAAAAACCAAAGAAATCCATTAGATAATGATACAATTAAACATTGATTAATATCGGGAGTTGGGGTCCTGGGCTGTTCGGAAATCGGGACAATCAATTGGTGAGGAAGACGATGGCGGTTGGGAGACGAACGAGCTGGCGGCGTCTTTCTTGGAGAGAACGAACGGAAAGGGATTCTGGGATTTGTGTTTGCGCGTGAGCTGCCTATTTCCTCTCTTAATGGGCTGCGCTGCTTCTTTTGCGTACTAGTACAATATTTGTTGGGAATATATATACCTACTTGCATATAATATATGCACAGGGCATGGGCCCCTGCTCAGGCTGGGCCCTAGACGGCCCTGGGTTGGCCCAGTTAACAACCGAGATCATCATCCTTGCCACCTGCGGCACCGGAACCTCGTCCACCTCATTGGCTATTGTCGGCACTAGAAAGAGCTTCTCATGGTCTACGAGTGCATGCCCAAGGTAGCTTGGACGGCTACCTGCACGCCCAGGCCGGGCCCGCCATGCTCTCCTGGACGCAGAGGCTTCACATCATTAAAGGCGTCGCGTCCGGGCTCCTGTACTATTAGGCTGGTTGTAATGGGGATTATCATATACTAGTATCATGCATATGATACTAGTCTATGATACTACATTCTTAATACATAGTATCATAAGTTGATATTTTCTCCATTTTTATTTAGTCTGCATATTAGCTTTGGTCAAAGTCAAGCTTTGTAAACTTTGACTAAGTTTATAAACAAAAATATTAATATATACATTAACAAATAAATACTATTAGATTCATTATTGAATGTACTAACACATCATATAGATTTGTTATGGTAAATGCTTATAATTTTTTCTATAAAGTTGGTCAAACTTTATGAAGTTTGACTTCAGTCAAACCTAATATGCAGACTAAATAAAAACGAAGGGGGTATTATAGAGGACTACATTTATTGCCATGCATGACACAAAATAATACATCATTTAATAGGATATGGTATCATGATATGATACTCAAGCCTCTCTTTCTTCATTTAATTCTATGCCACCTCATCAAAATTGCTTAGTTGACATGCATGATACTACGTATGATACTCCCATTACGGGCAGCCTTAGGGCATTGCCCGCCTTTGTGTTTTGGTGATAATAACAACTCACTTTGTGGTCTTGAAAAACACCCTACTATTATTGGGTTCCGTATTGACGTCTCCAATATGATAACATGTTGTGTCGCCTAACCAACAACCATAACAAGGAGAAGGCATGTGAAAAATGATAGGCATTAAATCTCCTTGCATAAAATAATGAATTATTCGTGGCTTGAGCCCTTGATCATTTGTTTAGTTGTTTGAGCCCGCAGGAGGAGGATTTGAGCCCGCAGGTTCGCCCTCCTTCTGTGATCTTTGCGGCTTGTAAGTGGTGGGGTACCTTGGTGCCTTGGCGTTGGCTCGTAGATAGGTTGCGTAGTTGATGGTTGCGGCGGCTTGTTCTTATCAAATCATTTTTTTTTCATTCATGTATGCATATATAGTGTCGTACAATGTGATCACTTTCTTGTTAAATTTATCATGTGTCAATTTTTATTGGTACTCAGTTATATATTTTTCGTTTTATTCAGAGAGACAGAGAGAGAGAGAGCATGTGCAGGTACATACTTGTATTTTTATCACCCCATCAAGAAAAAAGAAATAAGTCATTTCTTTTTTTTCTTCCTTAGATTAGATTTTTCTTCTTTTCTTGGTTAGACTAGATTGAGATTGAGAAGAAGTCATTTCACATTTAGAAAAAGGAGTTTGGACTTGTCCTCTCCGCAAATTAAAAAAAAGAAATGAAAAAGGTGATGGATTGATCGTAAGAAAGAGGAGCCAACGCCGGCCGGGAGAGAGAGGTGAATTCGTGGAGTCACCCATAATGCGGTCGCCGGTCTGTCTATCTATTTTATACGCGCACACGAAAACGTATATATAAATGGACCTGTGATGAGCATCCCATCCGATCCCTCCTCACATCAGCTTTAGGCAAGACGTCGTTAACGCAAGTCAAGACGACCAACCTGCTCACATACACATAGTATCTGGCACTCCCAAGTACGTTGAGATTCAAACACATCTCGGTTGCTGCCTTTCTTCATTCACTGGGGCAAGGCAACGCAAACACATGCATGGAGATGGAGGGTCATCATTAAACGCCAACAAGTGAGTAGAGCACTACACTAGCTAGAGGCAGAGTAAATTAGGATGCATTTGGTTGTATTCTCATCTCAGCATAGTTGTTTCCTCTTCATGCATGCTCTCCTCATGTATGTTTCTAGTGTATTTGTGTTAAACTAGTGTGGACTCATGCATAGGTATGTAATCAGATTGGATCGGATAATGCCTTTACCATATCCTTTACCATTTTTTTTGTCGGATTCCGAGCGGAGCAGATATTGATCGAATGCGGATTATATCGGACTACGGATTCGGAATGGACTCCGACCGGAAACGAACAAAAAATATCAGGTGATATGTACAAAGAAACATGAACTTCTTTCTACTTTGCAAACAATATGAAAACATGTTTTTATCCAACCACATTACACTAGAGAGTGGCCAGGCTTTTAAAAGTCATAACTCACACCAATATCGCAACAACAAACAGTACTGGCTGTACTTAAAAAATACTTAATCCAAAGGTCTGTTGAAGTTTTCTTTAATTGTAAAAGGCAAGTAGTCGATCAAGTAGAAGCCCATAACACGTCCTTGAATTCTCTTCAACGTGGTGTTTCAACCAGTCCACTTGCAACACCCTGTGAGAATGATATAAGATATTTAGATGCCGCACTTGATAATCAAAGAATTTTTTTCTAATTAGTTGTGGTGAACTAAGTAGTTCAAACACACACACATTAATTCTGAGGTAGTGAGGTGTATGCGTACACATGATTTAATATGCAAAATTTTAGTGTGTGTGTGTGTGTGTGTGTGTGTGTGTGTGTGTGTGTGTGTGTGTGTGTGTGTGTGTAGAGAGAAGAGAAACATGAGGCATCACATATTATATGCATGTACTATATACATGTATTGATGTATGCGCACAACATGCATGTACTTATGGCTTTTATATTCGCTTTCTCACGTGCAACAAAAACTAGCACGAGTGTATGCATGGATAATTAAATTATATTAGTAAAATATGATCGGTAACTAGCAACACACATATTCAAGGAACAAGTAGATCATATACTAGTAAAATTAATCTATATGTGCAAAGAAGATATAAGCTAGGTAAGTATATACTAATATACATTAGCGAATTGCTGGTATAACTGCATACCTAAATTACTTGCTCCTGAAGTAGTTGATCAGCCACTTATTCAATATCCGTTCCTTGATTGTCCTATGTACCAACAGAATGGAAATTTGTGAAAAAAATTGTTGTCACTTTACATAAATAAAATACCAGTAATGACCAAGAGGAATCAAACATACTTTATTTCTCTATGCATCTTAATATGGTTCAAGAAGACCGATGTTCCATTCTTGCTATTTCTCTTTGCTTCATAAGTGCAGTACTTGCATTTGGCCCATGCTTCCTTAATTTTCTGTCCATTTGTCACCACCGTCTTGTAAGTTTTATCAAAATGGTCCCAACATTCAGATGTGAGATCTTCTTCGGTTTCTTCCTTGCAGGCTCATCTACTATTTTGTCCTGATTCTCACCCTCCAGATCAATCACTTCATTTGCAACTTGATTTTCACTGCCCAAATTCAGAGGCTCTTCATTTTGACTTCCAGCAGGGGCTGATACAACCATACTTTGTACTGCACTTGCACTTATTCTTGTAGATGTAGATCTTTTCCCCTATATCTTTCTCAGAGAATCTAAAAAGAATACAATGCATGAGTAATCTGTCACTTTTTACTGATCTAAGGAAGTAAGACATTAAACATCATAAATTCATAGTGTTTAAGTTTGCCTGCAACTGAAGCCAACTTACCCATGTGCCACAATGTTTTTCTATCCTGCTGAGTTGAACCAGCTGGGTGTGTCGGTTCAGTGCTTAAGTCAGGTTCTGTTGGCAACTAGATCTTGTACAAATGTTAAGGACTTTGTTGTACAGAAAAGGCTAACTAAAAATAGAAGAAGAAAAGGCATGTGTTGCCCGGAACCAAATACTACTGTCTCTGGCTGTCTCCCCTGTTTTTCTCTGAAACTCTAAAGCAGACAATCTTTCTGAATCACAGCATGTGTGAGTCCAAAGAAAACAGACAGAGACGAGAGAGACTGAGGGTCTGACCATAGCTACATCGATTCGGCGAGACGTGGAAGCGCAAGAAGCTAACCCAAGACCCTAGCAAGCAAGAAGTTGGATTGATTTTTTGAGCTAGCTACTAGATTTGTTGCTTTCAATCTGGTGAGTTTAGAGGAGTACGTGCGTACGTGCTAGTAGTAAAGTTCCTATCGGAGTTACGGCCGAGTCGACAAAAACCCATGTCAGATCCATGGCAGACCACTGTCCTGACGTACGTGCGCCGCACAGGCTGACGCTACCCGTAGTCGTGTCCGGGTTGCCGATCATGGCTCTAAGAAGCGTCGGCCATGCACAGGCTCTACGATGTTGGTGTGCCTGGTGTCGTGCTGTGGGCGGGCGGCTGCTCACGACGTCCACTGACAGCTGGACTCTGCATCACAGATCATCGGTGCTCTAAACTTGCGCAGGACTTTGCATCTACGAATTCACTTGCCTCCATTGTTGGGACCGACTGGTTGGCCACGGGTATCTTTGACCATTGTTGAACCGCCAGATTATTGGAGAGATTGGGATGCAACTTTTGCTCTCATGCACCCTTCATACACTCTATCACACACACCCTTACATTACATGCATGCTACAATGTCGTTTAACAGCTACGTAGTATAAGTCATCTGAATGGAATGAGTCAAGTTGTTCAACAGTCAGTTTTTTTTTCTTTTGTAAGAAAAGGCCATCATGACTAGCTTTATTGAATTGAAAAAAAAATAACCAAACGGTCAGGACACTTATCCAACCAACTAAGAGAGTACTTATTACAGAAAGTAAAATTCACTAGCATATAAGCTGCTTGATTACAAGAACGTAAACAATGCTTAAAGACAACCTTTTCAGCAGCTACACCTCAAATCTAAATGTCGTCTAAGCTACACCTCTGTCTCCGACCGAATCAGATGAACCACCAACATTCTCGATGCATACTTTCTTTCGAAGAGACACACATCTCCTAACTTTAGGCGGTTGCCCTTAACAAACATCTCGCACTTGTTGTAAATCCAACTTGTTCCGTCTTTTTTTTAGCATACTTGAACTTGACAGGATACGGCTCTGTTTCGCCCGCTACCTGAAGGCCAATTTCTGTGTCAAAGTTGGGAGACATTTGGAATTAATTTCTTGGCAAAAGATCTGTTCAGAAATGCACAAGTTCACAGTTAATTTGAATAAGATCATTACAACACTTCTCACAAATGGTTAATTTGCATAATCAACAACAAAGTACAAATAAAGCCGAGAATGTGACTGGATAAATGATTACGTAAACTCACCGCAACAAGACATGTTTCACTTCTCTATCACGCATAAGGTGTTAGTCATAGAGGATATGTTCATTGTTTTGACATAAATACAAAAATGAGGCGGAATTTCTCCAACTTCTCTGCAACTCTATTTTTCATTTCCGTAAGTAGAATTGCCCTCTTAGCTAAAATATAGGTATGCTCATGTCCTAAAAAACATACAATATGATATTCTCATGCGTATTAAAATTTGTCGACATACTTCTTGTCATTACGTGCTCACCATATTGTATGTTTTGTAGGACACGAGCATAACTATATTTTAGCTAAGAGGGATATTCTACCTACGGAAATGAAAAAGAGTTGCAAAGAAGGTCGGAGAAATTGCATGTCATTTCCTTATCTATGTCAAAACAATGACCATATCCTTTACGACTGGCATCAGGATGCGTGATAGAGAAAGTAAAACATGTCCTGTTGCGGTGAGTTTACGTACTCATTTATCCAGCTACATTCTCGGCTATATTTGTACTTTGTTGTTGGTTATGCAAATTAACCATTTGTTAGAAGTGTCATAATGATCTCCCTCAAATTAACTGTGAACTTATGCATTTCTGAATAGACATTTTGCCAACAATTTACTTCGAAATTTCTCCCCTACTTTGACACAGAAATTGGCCTTCAGGTAGCAAACGAAACAGAGCCGTATCCTGTCCAGTTCAGGTACGCTAAAAAAACAACGAAACGAGTTGGATTTACGACAAGTGGGAGATATTTGTAAGAGCAACCGCCTGAATTTAGGAGATGTGTTCTTTTTGAAAAGAAGTATGGCCCAAGGATGTCGGTGGTCCATCTGATTCGGTCGGAAACATAGGTGTAGCTTAGACGACATTTAGATTTGAGGTGTAGCTGCCGAAAAAGTTATCTTTAAGCATTGTTTACGTTCTTGTAATGAAGCAACTCATGTGCTAGCGAATTTTAGTTTATGTAACATATACTCTCTTGGTTGGATGAGCCTCCTGACCGTTTGGTTATTTTTTTTCTACTCAATAACGCTAGTCAACTCCGCCTATGTTGTCTCAACATAGCCGGTCCCAAGCCCGGGTGAAGGAGGAGGGTTGTGATAGGCTTGGCGAGCCAACGTAAAAACTCAGCCACTCTTATGGAGATGAAATCCAAAAGATTTTCGTTGGGGCGTAACCCTCTCAGTGAGGCGCCACATCGAAACCGGGGTGTGGTGGAAAATGGGCAAGGGCCGGGCCGTCACCCCCTAGTGGCGCACCGTATCTTGATCCGGATACGGTGGCAAGTGAGCGAGGATCGGGTCGTCGCATCTTAGTGGCGCGCTACATCGACGCCCAGATGTAGTGAAAAATGAGCAAGGGTAGCAAGGGTCTTCGCATTTGACTCGACGAGTGTGAAGGGTAAGGAAGCTAGCCGAGCGTAGGAGGATTCACTTAGGTAGCTGGAACATAGGGTCTCTGACAGGGAAGCTTCAGGAGCTAGTTGATGCAGCGGTGAGGAGAGGTGTTGATATCCTTTGCGTCCAAGAAGCCAAATGGAGGGGACATAAGGCGAAGGAGGTGGAGGATACCGGCTTCAAGCTGTGGTACACGGGGACGACTGCAAATAGAAATGGCGTAGGCATCTTGATCAACAAGAGCCTCAAGTATGGAGTGGTAGATGTCAAGAGACATGGGGACCGGATTATCCTAGTCAAGCTGGTAGTTGAGGACTTGGTTCTCAATATCATCAGCGCGTATGCCCTGCAAGTAGGCCATAATGAGAACACCAAGAGGGAGTTTTGGGAAGGCCCGAAAGACATGGTTAGGAGTGTACCGATTGGTGAGAAGCTCTTCATGGGAGGAGACCTCAATGGCTACATGGGTACATCTAACACATGTTTTGAAGGGACGCATGGGGGCTTCAGCTATGGCATCAGGAATCAAGAAGGAGAAGATATCTTAAGCTTTGCTCTAGGCTACAACATGATTGTAGCTAACACCCTCTTTAGAAAGAGAGAATCACATCTGGTGACTTTTAGTAGTGGCCAACACTCTAGCCAGATTGATTTCATCCTCTGGAGAAGAGAAGATAGGCGTGTGTGCCTAGACTGTAAGGTGATACCTGGAGAGAGTGTTGTACCCCAGCATAAGCTGATGGTTGCTGACTTCCGCTTTCGGATTCGTGTCTAGCGGGATAAGCGTGCCAAAGTCGCTAGAACGAAGTGGTGGAAGCTAAAAGTGCAACTATCCCTGGGTGGTTTTGGTAATTACTAACAACATATAGCTCATTGAACTAATGATATTTCAAGATGATCATTTCAGAAAGTTCAATGATTGGCATGGCATGGATTAGGAATGTGGACCCCTCAAAATGCTAAGGACACATATTGGCTCAAGCTCAAGACTCTACATGATCCAAGATCACATTGAGTCCATAGGAAAAGCCAATACTATTAAAAGGGGATGAGGTGTTGCTTAATGGCTTGCTTACTCAAAATTCTTAGTGATATGCTCCAAAAGCCTGCAACCACTTTCTCATATCCACATATGTCCCAAACCAAAAGTCAAACTTGACCCTACCGATTTGATCTATCCGGCGCCACCGAGTTCACTTGACATAGCCACTGCCAGAAACCCTAGTCACTCCGGTCTCACCGATAGGGATCTCGGTCTCACCGAGATGGGATTGCAAACTCTCTGTTTCCCTTTGTAATGTTTCGGTCCAACCGAGATGAGCGATTGGTCCCACCGATTTTGCAATGCAAACTCTCTGTTTCCCTTTCGTAATGTTCCGGTCTCACCGAAATGAGCGATTCGATCCCACCGAGTTTGCCTGACCAACTCTCTGGTTAGCTTATTATCAAAATCGGACCCACCGAGTTTGTGTAATCGGTCTCACTAAGATTACATTATGCCCTAACCCTAATGAAATCGGTCCCACCGAGTTGACATGTCGGTCCCACCAAAAATCCTAATGTTCACATTTTGAACTAAATCGGTCTGACCGAGTTTCATGATTCGGTCCCACCGAGTTTGGTGATTTGTGTGTAACGGTTAGGTGTGGAGGCTATATAAACCACTCCACCCATCCTTCATTAGTGGGGAGAGCCATCAGAGCATGCCTACACTTCCAGCATTCATTTTCTGAGAGAGAACCACCTACTCATGTGTTGAGACCAAGATATTCCATTCCAACCATATGAATCTTGATCTCTAGCCTTCCCCAAGTTTCTTTCCACTCAAATCATCTTTCCACCAAATCCAAATTTGTGTGAGAGAGAGTTGAGTGTTCGGGAGACTACCATTTGAAGCACAAGAGCAAGGAGTTCATCATCAACACACAGTCTATTACCTTTTGGAGAGTGGTGTCTCCTAGATTGGTTAGGTGTCATTTGGGAGGCTCCGACAAGATTGTGGAGTTGAACCAAGGAGTTTGTACAGGCAAGGAGATCGCCTACTTCATGAAGATCTACCCTAGTGAGGCAAGTCCTTTGTGGGCGATGGCCATGGTGGGATAGACAAGGTTGCTTCTTCGTGGACCCTTCGTGGGTGGAGCCCTCCGTGGACTCGCGCAACCGTTACCCT
>NW_024120651.1:0-8555 GCF_003073215.2 Triticum urartu
TGAGTTGGTGTGGCGCCCTCTGCACTGTGAATTTTACAGGGTCCATTAAGCCATCCTTCCAGTACGGTTCCATGCCCTGTAGGGTTTTTGCTTTTTGGTGTTTGACCCGGGCGTCTGGCGATGATGCACCCTTTTATTTCGGACTGGGTTTGTATTCAGGGCCGGATTGTCCCAAAATTTTATTTCGGTTTTCCAGGCGCTTTCCATCGCACAGTACTTTCATACTATGGACGCCAAGTCAGCGAAGCGTGTAATATCACGGCGACTTATGGCGTTGAGTATTCCCTTGTCCGTGCAATTATTACAGAAGAATGAAATTGCGTCTTCCTCGCGGCAGTCCTTTATCCTGTTCATAACCAGGAGGAATCTGGCCCAGTAATGATGTATTGTTTCTTCGGGCGGGTGGGTGGGTGGAATCAAATCCGAAACCTCACCCAATCTGAGACCCAGGGGCCAAGGAGTTTCCGAACTCAGAGGTTTGGATTGTTCGATGCTGTCCAGGTTTGGATTGTTCGATGCTGTCCAATGAATCTAGCCCATCGCCTGACTTTAAGTTCAGGTCTTGAGTGATGTCCTCCCCTCCGCTGGTATCCGTCTTGGAGGGGTCGGCAATCCGGACATAGCTAGTCCTTAAGATAGATGAAGGGTCGCCGCACTGTCCCTCTACCACGGCAACGTGATGGGTGACCTGGGGAGAGTTAATCTCTCTCAGATCGGGTTTAGGCCCAATCTGGTCGTAATCCGTAGCGACTCCCAGGGCGGCGAAGCGATCCAAGAGCTCGTTTATGGTAGGGAAGAGAGCTCCATTGGATCTAGCTGCTCGGCGAATTCCGAGCTGACGTGAAGATTGCTTTCGATGACCCGAGAGGTCATCGTCGGCGCAGCAGCCGAACGGGCGGTCATAAGGAAACCACCTAGCCTGAGAGTTTGGCCGACAGCCAAAGCTCCCCTAGCAATGGTGTCGTCTTTAAAGACGGGATGAGGCATCCTTCCTGATGGCGACGACACAGAGGAACTATCAATGAAACACTACTAGGAAAAGGGCTATAGATGGAAATGACACTAATGGCGCACCAGACATGTGGTGCGCCATTAGTATATACTGATGGCGCACCATGTGTTGGTGCACCATTAGTGTCCAAATACTAATGGCGCACCACATCTACGGTGCGCCATTAGTAACTTGGCCCAAACATTCGCCCGAATGCACACCCCCCCTGTGGACCGCCTTTTCAGTTTCAAAAAAAAAAGAAAATGATAGAAATGTCAAAAAAATAAAAAGAAAATAAGATTCCCATGTGATATGTGGTCTAGTTGTTAGCAAAATTTACAAACATGAATTTTTGACTTTTTTGCAAAATCTCTCGAGAATTTGTAAAAATGGGCATAACTTTTGCGTACGAACTCGGATGAAAAAGTTTTTATATGAAAAATCATCTACTCGAAAAGTTACATCCAAATTTATTCGGGGAATCCCGTTAAACATTTTTAAAATCCCCAGAAACCTAACAGAAAAAAGTTACGGGGCTTCTAAGATCCGGAGGCAAAAAAATTCAAAAAATTTCAAACTTACTAGTGGCGCACCGTATGCTAGGTGCGCCACTAGTAACAGAAAAAAATTGGTTTTTAAAAAAAATTGAATTATTTTTCAAAATATGATACGTAATATGATCGGGAAGTTTGAAATATTTTTTCAAAATTTCATGATACTCATGAACATGAACAAAGTCTTAGACATCAACAAGGTTTAGTAGGATTGATATGATAAATATATCAACAAGTTCTTGTGAAGTGAGGTGGTGCTGGGGTTGGATAGAACTATGAAGTTAAGCGTGATTGGGCTGGAGTAGTGTGAGGATGGGTGACCTTTCGGGAAGTTTGACCACAGAGTGCGATTTGACCTGAGATTAAGCATATTGACTCGAGATTAAGCCATAGTGACCCGAGATTAAGAAAATAAATAAATTTGAATTTAAAAAAATGAAAAAAAATTGATTTTTTAAAAAAATTGAAAAAAATTAAAAAAAAATTATTACTAATGGCGCACTTCTATGTGGTGCGCCATTACTAAGTCAGATAGTAATGGCGCACCTCTAGGCATACTAACGGCGCACCACTGGTGCGCCATTAGTAGGCCTTTTCCTAGTAGTGAAAGCACCAATGTCGGTGTCAAAACCGGTGGATCTCGGGTAGGGGGTCCCGAACTGTGCGTCTAGGCGGATGGTAACAGGAGGCAGGGGACACAATGTTTTACCCAGGTTCGGGCCCTCTTGATGGAGGTAAAACCCTACGTCCTGCTTTATTAATATTGATGATATGGGTAGTACAAGAGTAGATCTACCGCGAGATCAGAGAGGCTAAACCCAAGAAGCTAGCCTATGGTATGATTGTTGTTCGTACGAACTAAAACCCTCCGGTTTATATAGACGCCGGAGAGGGCTAGGGTTACACAGAGTCGGTTACAATGGTAGGAGATCTAAATATCCGTATCGCCAAGCTTGCCCTCCACGCCAAGGAAAGTCCCTTCCGGACACGGGACAAAGTCTTCAATCTTGTATCTTCATAGTCCAGGAGTCCGGCCGAAGGTATAGTCCGGCTATCCGGACACCCCCTAATCCAAGACTCCCTCATAGCTCATGAAACTACCTTGTAAAATCATAGAGAGCTTTTAAAGACTTATGAGAAGCTACCCTTTAAAAAGCTCAACCTTGAGCAAGAGCATGGGTTCTTAAAAGCAATCAATGATGATCTTTGCAAGAAAAGTTCTTCTTACATTGCCAAGCGTTTACTCTTGTCTACTTATATGCCACAAGTAAAATCTAGCAACAAGAGTAAGAAAGATTCTTCTTCTAGTAGTAACAATAATAATGTCAAATCCAATGTTGTTGCTTCTAGTAGTTCTCTTAATTCCACTAATGATTCTCTTAGCCAAGTTACACTTGAGCAAGAAAATAGCTTATTGAAGGGAATTATAGATAAAGGTGTTTACAAGAGCCTTGCCGAGAGTAAGCAATTTGAGGAAATTGTATGCAAGCAAGGAAGGCACCGGAAGAATCAAGGTATTGGTTTTGAATGAAAGTTCAATGCCAATGGAGTTGAGTGGGATGAAGATCAATACCCCAAGACGAAGTTTGTTCCTCAACAAGCGAAGTATGATTCTACTTCTTTTCAAGGGACACAAGATCAAGATGATCTTCCACCACAAGACCACAAGTAAAAGGGCAAGGATAAGCTTCAGAGGAGATTGATGCATTTGAAGAAGCTCCTAAGGCCTTGGCCAAGTGGGTTCCCAAGACTACATCAAGTTCTACTTCATCAAGTACGACTAGAACTCCAAGGATTCCCATCAAGATGATGTGGATCCCGAAGAAGAAGAACTAGAGAGTTCTTGAGGGTGACTCTGCCAACATACTACACTCATATCATTTTGGCGAGGACAAGTGCAAACAACTTCGACATCTTGCACTAGTTCAAGGAGTCACAAACCCTCTTGTTGGTAAGACAAGGGACAAGGTAACCTAATGCTTTCATGGACATCCTAATGTGTGTATATCACTCTATGTCTATGGATATCCTTGTTTGTTCCTTGTGGGACTAACCCGTGTAGGTATTGAAAGTGCAACTCACTCCAATGTATTTCTCCAAATGATCTACATCAACATTGAGCATCCACATCTTCAAAATCTACATGAAATCATCATCGACAAAACCCAAGGTTAGTTCATCCCTCTTAGGGGGATATCACATCTAGGGGGAGCTTTACTCTAATCAATTGAGCTAAAGCAACTCTAATGGTGTGAACACAACAATGCTTTATTTAAAAGTGGTAACCCCACTTGTGCTTAAACGATGAGTATGACCTACGATCAAATGTTTTCATTTGACTCCTCAGTCAATATACTCATATATAGATACCTAGTCATCGCCAATTTCTTGATAGATGCTAGAGTGTTTGTGCATGCTTTGTTACATATTTCATTTGCCATTTTATTCTGTGAGCATGTTGATTGCATATTTTACTCATTCGAGGACATCCACTTGTTGTTTTGGTTGTTTGTCCTTTTCTCTTTTGCCAAGTGGATGGACAAGAATGACTAAGAACCTTATCTAGCTATCTATGTTTTTCTCGTCTCAAACTCTATTCGTGCTACATCACAAAGTTTGATCAAGTCAGATTCGAACCACTCTGTGTGAGGAGCACTCGGAGTACGTGATTCGTCATAGACTTAAACTTCCAAAACCTCTCTGTGCATTTCGGTATGACCGATCCATTCACTTCGGTCACACCGAGCTCACTGAGTTGATCTAGGTTTTCAATCTCGGTGCAACCGATTTGAACTTTTCGGTCACACCGAGTTGCAGTAACCGCTTTCGATTCTGCATCTCGGTGCCACCGAGCTGTTCCACTCAATCACTCTGACAGGGTCAGGATATATATACCCACAGGTGAGATTTTGGAAATTTCATTAAACCTCCTCAGCCCACGCATGTCTTGCTCTGCCGCCTCAGGTCTCCAGATCGTCTTCTTGTCGCCAGCGACCTCCCGCCGTTGGTTTCCGTCGCCGTCAACGGGATTCAACCCCACCGTTGTTGCCATCGCGAACTCACCGCCGAACTAGGGTATGAGTTCGATCTTTTGTGCTAATTCCTTACTCCGATTATTAGCACAATGCAATAGCATGTTCTTTACCACGTATGAGACCAATCTATCCAGAGAAAACTTCCTTTAGGTTAGGTTTGATTTGAAAATTTAGGTTTAGGTTTACGCCGAACTCATCTCGGACCGACTGAGTTGTAGAAATCGGTCTCACCGATTTGGCTTAAGCCATTGCACTTGCACTTCTCGGTCTGACCGAAAGTTGCATTTCGGTGTGACCGAGTTCGACTCTCTGTGAAACCCTAGCAATCTCGGAGCCACCGAACTATGACTTGGTCTGACCGAGTTCACTAGTTTAGACTCCAAAAGTTTCTTCGGTGTCACCGAGTTTAACAAATCGGTAGCTCCGAAATGCTTTCTGTGGAGAACTAAAACTAAGTTTTTGACTCATATATTTTACAAAAACTCTACAGTTTGTGATGCTCATCCACTCTACCTCATCTATATCTATTCACAGGGTCTGCTGTCAGTTTGCTTGCCAGATTGTCTGACCAGAGCAATAGCTAGAACAAATCAGAAGAGCAAGTGCACATGAGTGAGGGCACTAGTCCCTCAAGCAGCTATGATGATGGCAGCAGGAGCACTCCAAGCAATCTGCCCAAGGCAGCCACCAGATCAAGGAAGAAGAAAATCTCAGATTCTGAGGATGGAGACTATGTGGTTGTTGAGGAAGACGCGAGCTCCAAAAAGAAAGTACTAAAGAAGGAATATGGTACTGCCGCTACAACAAAGCCTGGATTGCATAAGAAGGCCCCTGCCAAGCCAACCTTAAAGGCCAGGGCCTCAACTGCTGAAACTTCTAAGTCAACTGAAGAGGCTGCTCGAGAGAGTAAGAAAAGGAAAGAGAGGGTTAAGAAGACCACTGCCAGAGTCATTGGTAGATCCTCTATAATGAGAGATCCAGCTGAAGAATATGAAGAGGATGCTGCACCAGCACACAAGTCCCAAAACATTATGGGGATGCCATTAAGTCAGAGGCTGCCACTTCAAAGCCCAAGACTGCCCCAAGGCTGCTGCTCAAGCCCAAAAGACTTCTAAGCCCAAGAGAAGCACCAGGAACATTCCAGCTAAAGAGAAGAAGAAGGCCCAGTGCCTGAGATGGAAGAAGAAGATGCTGAAGCCCAAGTGCTCAGAAAGCTTAAACCAAAGATTCTAGATCACAATGACACCCATCCAGCGGCAAAGGATATGAACATCAGGAAGGATGCAGGTCTTAGACTTTGGAGACAGTCTGATCCTTGTGTTGTGAGAAGGAGGACTGCAGTGGACTATAGGTTCCACACCAAAGAACAACAAGATTTCTATGAGACTATTTTGCTTGACAAGAAGCCTATAGTCTGTGATATGAAATGGGTTGATTGGGAATTCATTGATGAGAATGAAGACTATTTTCCCGGTGTACATGAGAGCTTCAAATCATGTGGTGTTGAAAAATTTGTGGGTCAAGAGCTGACCAAATGGAATGATGAACTCATCATGCAATTCTACTCCACTACTCATTTCTATCCAGATGGTAGGATTGTGTGGATGTCCGAGGGTACAAGGTACCAGTCAACTGTTGATGAGTGGGCCAAGATGATAAATGCCCCTGAAGAGCATGAGGATGATTTGTATGTGTATGCCAAGAAGAAGAAAGACCACAACTCTATGGCCAACATGTACAAAGAGATCCCAGACAATGCTTTGGAAACACACAAGCTTGTATCTGTACACTACTTTTTGTCTGGTTTAGCAACAATCAACACAATCTTGAGGCTTAGATTGTTGCCCAAATCTGGAGATCACAAGATGATCAGAGGCCATTCAATCAACTTGCTGCAGATATTTGATGTGCCTCGGAAATTCAAGGTCATGAGTCTGATTGTTGAGATAATCAAGAGGACAGCTGCTGATCAAAGAGATCTTGTGGGTATGCTCCACACATTCAGGTGCTCATCAACTCCAAGATGGGCACCAGCACTTTTTTGGACAAGGAGCACATACCCTTGAGACCAGAATTTGAGGATAACACAGTTGTGATGAATGAGGATGATCCCACATCAGTGCAAGCACAAGAGAAGGGAGCAAAGGCAAAGGCTGCAAAAATGCCAAGTGTTGAGGAGGCATCTCAAGTCTTTCTAAAGTCAAAACAAGATCAGCTTGCGCGCATATCTAATTCAAGCAACTTTGAGGATTTAGAAGGGCTTGGCCACCCTGAACAAGAATCAGGAAAGCTTGGAGAGGACCATAGAAACCAAATTTTATGATCTTGATCTTAAGGTAACTAAGATGCAGTCAGCTATTGAGCAGCTCTAGGAGGAAGCAGAGGAGAGGAAAGGACGGGCTACTACACATGCTTTTCAGAGAGTGCCCAGAGGTCAGAGATCTGTTGCAGTTCCAATGCCTGACACTAGAGCAGCTACTTCAACACCAGCAGCAACAGCTTCAGTGCCACCTCCAGTTGCCACTCCACCAGCTCCAACAACATCTACTGATGCCTTCGTCCTTGGAGTTCTCTCTACACCACCTCCCGAAGATCAAGCCTAGAGAGACGCATAGCACTATGCATTTTCAAACTTTTTGGTAACTTGTTGCCAAAGGGGGAGAAATGTATAGATCATAGGCTTCGAGAGAGAGTGTTTTTGCTTCATTGTCTCTCTTGCTATTTGGTTGATACTTTTGTGTGTGCTCGTTTGATACTATTTATGTCAGTGTGTGAGGTACTTGTATGATCATGTGTTTGATCATATTCAACTTTAATGCTTGCTTGGATGATATTATCTTTACTATCTCATATATGATCATTCACTATGCTTGGTGATGAGTGCATGTTTTAATTCCTATCATTTTGAGCGCTCCACCAAGATGTATGTGACATGGAAGAGTAAGCCATGATCCTAATCTATTGTGAATTTGCATTCAAACACAAATTTTAAATAGTGCACAAATTTAGGGGGAGCTCTTTCTTATCACATACTTCTCAAAGCGATGATGTACTCTACATCTTATTATCATTTGTCGAAGCTTTGATCTATATGTTGTCATCAATTACCAAAAAGGGGGAGATTGAAAGTGCAACTATCCTAGGAGGTTTGGTAATTACTAACAACATATAGCTCATTGAACTAATGATATTTCTAGATGATCATTTCAGAAAGTTCAATGATTGGCATGGCATGGATTAGGAATGTTGTAACACCCTCGATGCGACTATAGCTCCCACGTGTCGAGGCACGACTTAGAGACATAATCACATTGAAGGCATATGTCGCAAGTTAGGCAATCTTCACAACATCCCATGTAATATAATAATGAAGGGGAGATAGCATAGTTGGCTTACACTCGCCACGTCAATTAAGTACATAAATAACATTACATCATCCAAACACTCATGGCCCGACTACGGCGCCAAAATAAAAGAGAACCCAACATGCGACACGGTCCCAATCACCCCCAACTGGGCACCACTACTGATCATCGGGAAAGGAAACATAGTAACGTTGAGAGTCTTCGTCGAACTCCCACTTGAGCTCGTACGCGTCTCCTGGAGCGGAATCATCAGGCCCTGCATCTGGTGTAATAGTATTCTGTGAGCCACAGGGACTCAGCAATCTCGCACCCTCGCGATCAAGACTATTTAAGCTTATAGGTAAGGCAAGGTAAATATAAGAGGAGCTGCAGCAAGCGACTAGCAAGTATGGTGGCTAACTTATTCGCAAAAGAGAGCGAGAAGAGGACGGCAAAGCACGAGCGAGAAACTAGAGAACAACCTGCGCAAACATTACTCCAACACCGTGTCCACTTCCCGGACTCCGCAGAGAAGAAGCCATCACGGTAACACACTCAATTGATTCATTTTAATTAAGTTAAGGTTCAAGTTATCTACAATCGGACATTAACAAATTCCCATCTGCCCATA
>NW_024120652.1:0-19931 GCF_003073215.2 Triticum urartu
AAAGATATGATATTAGTACTTCGGTACATACAATCATTATACATAAAATTCTTTTACCCAAGTCACTTGGGGGCTCTTAAATTTATATGAGCTATTTTATAGTAAATGTGTTTTCTTCTTGGTCGTTGCAAAGTCTTTATTTACCACTCCCTTTTTCGACACGAGTGTGTGGTCACTAGCCGAGGAGCCTAATTTCTCTCTCAAAGCCGCTAGAGTTTAGTTTGCTAAACTGGCCTAATGAGAAGTACTCCACCTTTGGGATAGGAGGTTGAAGTTGTAGGCTGACCCGCTTGAAGTCTTGAGATAGGATGTGTCATGTTAAAGCACGACAGAAGCACTTTTTTTCTAAAGTCCAATTTTCAGATTGGCACCGAACACTTGATCTTGTTCGGATGTCAAGTTTTTACTGACGTTTTTTGGTTTTCCAAGCTTATGGCACTTTCAAACTATTTGTGTGTTTTCAGCACAAGTCTCGTAGTGTAATGCCAGACACCTTTATAGATTCAGCAAAAACATTCTCGGATCTCACTATAGATGCATTGGTTTCAAATTGTGTCTTCGGTCAATAGTTGGGTTGCCCGGCTCCTGCGCTTGCCTCCTACATTCCGCTTTGTTCGGCTAGGTGTGCAAATGGAGAACCACTGCGATTGTGTTTCCAGCTCACATGGTAAAGCACCTCAGTGGAGAAAGCCGAAAACTGACTGTCACAATAAGCCTAAACTGGTCAGCAATCTGATGACAGTGTTAAATGTCGGGCCATTCATAACAATGGCCGAAGTGTTTACGGCTTGACCTCGATTGTCACCGAACACTACCGGGGGCTATTAACTGGCCTGGCAAACTAAATCCTCGATATTTTGCTCTTACATTAGAGCTGAGGCTGCATGTTCATGCTTAGCATGACAACCCAAAGAAAGGAACCGATAGCGGGACTATTTTCTTTGGAAGACATTTCTTATGTTAAACAGTAATATAACATATCTCTCTGCGTACCTTTGTTTATAAAACCGTATGGCCAGCTTTGCCCTCATAAAGGCTTTATAAAGTAGGAAAAACACTCCTCGGCTACTAGCCGAGGAGGTGGAAGCCGATGGTCGGTTAACAAAGTTTTGTACAATGCAGATCTGAGCATTAGTGTCGTAAAGTACTTGGATACATAGAGTCATTACACATAATTTGTGATTTTACTATGGATATCGATCCTTAATTCGGCCACCCGTGCCCACATTAAGGCTCGGGGGCTACTGGGCTTCGGGCTTATTATTTACAAATATTAAAGGGGCACATCGATCCCCTGATCTAGTGTTGCCACCCAACCAGTGTCTCGGGGGCTACTGTATTGCCTGTTCAATGTAGAAAATTTTAAGTGCAATACAGTTTCCGAGGAGATTTTGATACTCAGGTTGATCGGCCACACCCAACCTAAGTCTCGAGGACTGAGCACGCCGCTTTTTGTATCCCAAAGTATTCTGCCGAGCTAGGACTTGATCCTCAGGCCGATTTTGCAAATCAACCTGAGTCTCAGGGGCTACTGGGATCAGTCGTCTTACATCATCCTTCAAGTGCATCTCGGGTTTTAAAACCGATGCACACCTTGAGGGCTACTGGATATACATATACCGGTTATATATCTCGGCAGAGAATAAATTGCACCAATAAAAAATATTCACAAAATATCAGCCCGCTGTCGGGTGGTGCACCACGTCAGAAGCAGCCCGACATACAGCTCGGGCGCTAGTGGCTGGCTCCATAGAGGGCATTTCCATCATTAAGCTCGGCTAAACTCCTTCAACTTTTTTGACCAAGATGATCTATGACATATTGGATATAGTCCGGCGTTGGAGCTTGGACACAGTCTGGCGTTGGAGCTCGGATACATGTCGGCGTTGGAGCTTGGAAGCAGTCCGACATTGGTGCTCGGCTTCAAAAGATACCTCGAATGCAGTCCGGCGTTAGAGCTCGGACGCAAGAGGAACACTGCCTCCCAGGAACAACTTCAAACCCGAGGGGTGGCATAAAAATAACAAGGCATTGATAAAGGCCAGAAACTTAAAGGGGCTCCTCAGATACCCGACGTGTAAACTCGTCGAATGCATTTCAGCGATCCTCAAGATCGAAGATGAGAAGACTTGTTGAACCAGTTTTCAAGACCGACAACCGAAGATGAAGAATAGTTCGGAAGAACCAAGGAGCGTCCCTAATTTCAAGACCGGTTCAAGGGACTACTGACGGTGTCCTGGACTAGGGGTTACTCATCACGTCGTCTCCCGATCAGTTGGATTGGACTGAGGACCCCCATGGCCGCATACTCATGGGCCAGTTCAGACAGTTGCCGCATACCAGGAAGATTCCAGAAGACTTGGCGATCAAGACAAGGACTCCTCCCCACCGGCATATTCGGCTAGGACTCTTGTTATCCTAGGCCTCTAGTGCATTATATAAACCGAGGCCAGGCTAGTCGATAGAACATATACAACAATCATACCATAGGCTAGCTTCTAGGGTTTAGCCTCTCTGATCTCGTGGTAGATCTACTCTTGTACTACCCATATCATCAATATTAATCAAGCAGGATGTAGGGTTTTACCTCCATCAAGAGGGCCCGAACCTGGGTAAAACATCATGTCCCCTGCCTCCTGTTACCATCCGCCTTAGACGCACAGTTCGGGACCCCCTACCCAAGATCCGCCGGTTTTGACACCGACACCAAGTAAGTAGGTTGTTTGCATATGGGAGTAAAGAGGATTTGATGCCTTATAATGCTATGGTTGGGTTTTACCTTAATGATCTTTAGTAGTTGCGGATGCTTGCTAGAGTTCCAATCATGAGTGTGCTGATCCAAGAAGAGAAAGTATGTTAGCTTATGCCTCTCCCTCAAATAAAATTGCAATAATGATTACTGGTCTAGTTATCGATTGTCTAGGGACAAATAACTTTCTTGTGACAAAAAGCTCTCTACTAAAACTAACTAAGTTGTGTCTTTATCTAAACAGCCCCTAGCTTTTATTTACGTGCTCTTTATTATCTTGCAAACCTATCCAACAACACCAACAAAGTACTTCTAGTTTCATACTTGTTCTAGGTAAAGCGAATGTTAAGCGTGCGTAGAGTGCTATCATCTTGCAATAGAACTAGAGGGAATATTTGTTCTACCTTTGGCTCCTTGTTAGGTTCGACACTCCTACTTATCGAAAGAGGCTACAATTGATCCCCTATACTTGTGGGTTATCAACCCTCACTTAGTGTGGGGATTTCTAGTTTGAAATCATGGTGCCACAGCAAAGTTCTTCCATTGTGTACTCAAAACACACCTCTCCATACATATGTTTGGGACACACGCATGCAGTGGTTGTCTTCGGGGACTAGCTACTTGCGTGATTAGTGGCAAGCTAGCCCATCTCCAGGGTCGCATGGACGACCATCACTTTGAGCAACAACAAGAGAGAATTTGTACGACCAAGGTGGATTATTCTTGGTCCATTTTACGATCCATCTTGGTGAGATATGCCTCTTTGGCCCGCCGACTGAAAGTGTGTGGGGGGCTGCTACTTCGCACTTCGCTAGGTGAACCTCGGTTGGGGGGCATGCATTCATAGCCTAGGGTTCCCTTCGTGCGGACATGAGGGAGGCTGCTAGCTACTTCACACTCTTTTAGGTGAACCTCGGTTGGGTGGGAGGGGCATGCATTCATAGCCTAGGATTCCCTTCGTACCGACACGAGGGAGGGGGGCTGCTAGCTACTTCGCACTTTCTTAGGTGAACCTCGGTTGGGGGGAGGGGGCATGCATTCATAGCTTAGGATTCCCTTCGTGCTGACACGAGGGAGGATGGGGCAAGCAATACCGTGTGCTTTGCGAGATAGGTGCCACATTGAAGTTGCATTTGGTATTTGAAAATCGAACCACCCTTTTCATACATAAATTTGGTCCACATGCAAGTGTGTTCATGTTCTGACCCTCTCCCGCATCATTTTTTGCCAAATTTATGAACATTAGACAAGTCAGGTGACGCAACAGACACAGTTCACTCAAACTAACCGTGTGCATTGGGCTCCACAAGGCTTCCCCTCTCAAACATATCTACCTGCCTGTAGCTTTTTTCTGTTTGATAACACACGGTTATTGTGTTTCGACCATGTCTGATGTTTCTTGTTCCCAATCCTGCTTGCATCCCTCGAAAATATCTGCCCGCCTTGAGGGTTTTTCTATTTCATAACACACGGTTGTTATCTTCGGACCGTCTGCGATGCACCATCATCAAAATTTTCAATAGCCCCGACATTTCACTCCCGCGTAATAAATTTTTCAGTACACACATCATTTCCTCAAACACACCCCCTCCACACAGACACACACAAAAACCTCCTCGGGCGTTCGCACACACACACACACACCCTCCCTCGCTCAAAACGCTAGCAAGGTCCCCGTCGCCGCCGCCACAAGGCCTGCATTTTTCAACATTTGCCGGTTTGCCCGTGCAGCTTACCCACCGATCTCCATACCCAGGCCACCCTGAGTTTCTTTGATGACGCCTGCCAAACACCCCCTTTCCCACAGATCCCCATCCCCATCCCCCACCCCAGAGCATCGTAGCCTAAGTCCGTTTCCTCCGTTTTGCGGTATGCTAGACCCCTCCCGCTGAACAGGATCCCGTTTCGACCGTGGTCGATCGAACGCAAGGCCGTTTCCTCCGTTCTGCTGTACGCCAGGCCTCGCTTCGACCGGTTGTTCCGTCCAAGCCGGTTTATACCTAATGAACATGACGACGATGTAGTTTCGCCGTTCTGACCCAGCCATGTACATGAGCCCTGGCCGTACGTATGTGTGAGTAGGCGTTCGAGACCCCGCCCGTATGTACGTACGTGGCCGTATATACTTTCTTGCACCTTGGTCGATGTACGTACGTGTACATGATATTAACGGGACTGCGTGACATGCTACGTGCGCGCCTCTACTACGACACATGCCCTTCCTTACACGGCCACGGTTCATCACTTCAGCCTGATGACAGACCGATCGACCAGTATGTACGTACACGTTCGCGGCCAGAATGACAATGCTATGTATGCTTCGACCAGGTGGGTCCTGACTGTCAGACACTTCCTTGCGTGCGAAGACGTAGCTGGTGGGTCCCAGTAGTCAGGTGTGAATCATTTTTTCCCGTAATATGGACGCATTTCCTTGCGTGCGAAGATGTAGCTGGTGGGTCCCAGCAGTCAGGGGGAAATGATTTTTCACGAAATAAGGTGGCCCGTCTGGTGGGTCCCTGCTGTCAGGTGGAGGAATCATTATTTTCTGCGTAATAAGGAGGCACTTCCTTGCTGCAGCCGTGGACCCAGCTGTCAGCCTCTCCACGTATAGTACTCTTCTGAGGGAAGTCGTTCCTTGACCACATTGACCACACCGCGCCGAGAGCACCAAGGCGGTGGATGACGGAGAGGCCTAGGAATGGGACGACGCGGAGCCAGGGAAGACGCGGCAGTGGATGCCCACGCGGAGAGGAGTACGAGGCTTCGCTGGTTTGGCTTTGGTGTGAGGTTGTCGTCGCTGCAGAATAACAGAGGGTGTGGGTGAGTGGAGGGATGGCCTGGCCAGCGGTGGGAGTAGTAGGGGGCGGTGAGGCCTCCACGACAGCACAGCCGGCCACGGGAGGCAGGAGCAGGCGGCAAGACCAGCACTGCTTTGGGCGGCTGGAGCATGAAGACCAGAAGTTGAAGAAGCACTAGGGCCGTTGGATGGACATTGTATGGTCACTGGAGCTAGATCGTTCATATTCACTAAGTTGACAACGCCCTCTGTCCTCGTCAACTTAGTAGGCCCACAAGTCAGCCTCCCAGTATGCCGGGTCCCAGCTAGCAGGGGGTATTCATTTTTTGTGTGTAATAAGGAGGCACTTCCTTGCGTGCAAAGATATAGCTGGTGGGTCTGACCTGTCAGCGGGGGGAACATTTTTTTGCGAAATACTGAGGCCCTTCCGGTGGGTCCCAGATGTTAGGTGGAGGAATCATTATTTTGCACATAATAAGGAGGCATTTCCTTGTGCGCGGCCGTGGACCCAGCTGTCATCCTCTCCACGTACAGTCCACGTCCGATGGATGTCGTTCGTTGACCACGTTGACTAGGCCGCACCGACAGCACCAGGGTGGTGGATGACGATGAGGCCTAGGAAGGGAACGACGCAGAGCCAAGGAAGACTAGGCAGTGGTTGCCCAGGCGGTGGGGAGTATGAGGGTTTACTAGTTTGGCTGCCGTCGCCGGAAAATAATAGGAGGTGTGGGTGAGTAGAGGAATGGCCTGGCCAGCAATGGAGTAGGGTGGGGCAGTGCGGCCTATGCGGCAGCGCAGCCGACCACGGGAGGCGGGAGCAGGCATTCCCACCGGCGCTGGTTTGGGCGGCTGGAGCAAGAATATCAGATATTGAAGAAGCAGCATGGCCATTGGATTAACATCCAACGGTCACTACTGCTAGAATCATTTGTGGACTAAGTTGACTAATCCTTTCGTACACGTCAACCTAGTAGACCCACAAGTCAGCCTCCAAATCTGTCCCAAATAGCATACGGCCCGAAATTTCTAGCCAGATTCAAATTAATTTAAAAACTAAACATACCTTAATTTAAATCCAATGAAATTTTAAAATATCAAAATCCGAAAGAAAAAAGTATTTTGGAACTAATTGCATGTTTGTTGTATTTTCATTTTACAGCCCATTTATTATTACTTATAGCCCATTTCTTATTACTTATAGCCCATTTTCTGGGGGAAATGCATCCCTCCTTGTCTTGGAAGATTTCCGGCCCAGTAGGGCGTAGAAAAGCAAGTAGGCCTACGTTGGTTATTCTGCAAAAAAACAAAATAGCTGGGCTAGCCATTTTCAGAAAGGAAAAAAATAACTGGACCAGTCATGTGCTAAACATATGAAATAAAAGCCTGGGCTAGGCAGGCCACAACTCCCGCACACCCAGTTGATACCCTTCTCCATCCCAAAAAAACAAAATTACTGTGTGCATTGATGTGTCCCTACTATCATCCTCACCATGTACAACCATCTCCTTATTCCTCTTGGTTGTCGACCATGTTGATAACACCGGAGGGCGGCACCGCGGTGAGCGAACCAAGGCGGACGACGATGGTGAGGCCTCGGACGGGAATGAACAGGAGCCAGGGAAGATGCACAGAGTTTTAGGGTGTGATGTGGCCATGTTGTGTGTGCGGCAGCACAGCCAGCCGTGGGAGGCGGGAGTAGGCGGTCCCACCGGCGCTTGTTTGGCTTTGGCGGCGGGAGGAAGAAGAGGCTGAAGAAACACGATAGACGTTGAATGTCAATCCAACGATGAAGGTTGGCACAAACGTTTGTTGACTAAGCCGACACCAAGTAGCATACTTTTTTATATATGGGAAGAAAAGAAAAAAATGGGCTCATTCGCCTGATAACATTCCCGAAACTACGACCATTCGATCTTCTATCGCAAGTAAAACTATGAGGAAAATGCATTCGTCCGCCATCCTCCTCCCAGGGAACGTTTGCCTCATAAGTGACTAGCACCCTTGGTTTTCAACCGAGAGGTCTTGGGTTCGAGTCCGAGGAACTTCAATTTTGTCCTCCTTCCTTCCTCGCAAAAAACGAAAGAAAATCAAAGACTTGAGAAGGCGTACAGAACAAGCTAGTGTACCAGTAAAGAGATGTTGCCGAGTTTTAGAAAAAAAGGGAGACGTGCTCCTGTAGCTGGTTCGAACCCAAACCTAGACTATGACTATATATGGTGCTATGCTACTATGTAAGTAATGAAACTGGCATGTCCAACATTCACTTCTCCTCTTCTCTACTAACTTTGCCTATCATCAGAAGCTCTGGCCGCAGCAACCATGTCCGCTGGCTGCTCGTCCACCGGCTCTTCAGCAGGCAACAACCAGATATGCGCCAAGTCGCCACCCGTACCATCGCATGTGGGTCTCATCACAACCGCCAGCACATGCACCGCAGCCGGTTGCTCATCGCAACCCGCTGCCATTGGTGTGGTGTCACTGCTGCAAATCACGTAGAGTCATCCGTCGCGTCTCAACCACAATCCTCAACCCTGGCCGAGTCTTCTACAAATGCCCAAATCATGGGGTAATAATATGTTTAAGTGTTGTTCTGCTGCTTTCAGTTGCTCATTTTTCAATAGTTTGGTTGATGATCTTCCAATTTGATTCATGCAGAAAAGGGAAGATTCGTGTGATTGGTATTTCTGGGAAGTTGTTGATGTGGGGGAATGCAACTACACTGATTATTTGGTTAGCTAAGGAATCCCAGTACCAGCAGGTTGGGGTGTTGGACAAGTAACTAAAGGAACAACAGAAGAGGAAGATGCAGAGCAGAAGGTTAAAGATGCAGTTCCTCTGATCATGGCCAAGCAATAGCTGCTGAACAGCCTTGACAACAATGAGGAGATGAAAGAGCTTGTGAAGATAATGGGCAAAATCGATGTGCTCTATAGGATGATTGTCTCTTTATTTGCAGTGTATGTAGCACTCGTGATGTATTCAGTGGCTATGACATGAGCACTTTGCTGAAACTAGTAATGAATGAAACCTATGTAGAAGGCTGGGCCTAGTGTTGTGAACATCTAATGATTTCTATTAATGGAAATCGAGTGGTATCCCCTTTTTCTCATAAATAAATAAATAAATAGCAGAGGCCCTTTTGGTAATAAATAAATAAATTAGCAGAAGCCCTGTCGGGTCAGCTTTGTTCCCATTCGAAGACATTAGCAAATTGCAGTTCAACAGCAAATCATGTCATCAAATTCAAGTTTCACAGCCAAATATGAGTACAACTAAACAACAATGTCATCATGTTTTAGTCGTCATACAATCACCAAACACAAATCAACATACATAACAAGTGATGTTCTCACATCAAAATACTAAACAACATGTTCATTAGGTTTCAGTTGTCATAGCAAACACAATTTCACATAGTAGATAAAAAACGTCTTCTAACTGGCAAATATGACAAAAGCAATCTAATCATCATCTGTAGCAACAACGTCAACATCTTCTCCATGTGTATCAGTCTGAATCGTAATTCCCCAAAGTGTCATCTTCTTCTTCATCCTCAATGTCCTCGAACTTTGGCTTCTTCTTGATCAACTCTTATATGTCCACAGCACGACATGCAATCTTTTCGCTAGCGTCATTGACATGATGGTTCTCAAAGATATTAGGAACATTTGTGGAATCTTGTACATTAGGAGCAGTGTAAGCATCATCTTGTTGTGCAACTTCATTAATCGAATTCCTCTGCTCAAACCTTTGCAATACTCTCCAGTCATCGCTACGTGCAAATGTGTCTTCTAAGAAAAATATTTGTGTTGCTTGATTTGCCAAAATAAAAGGCTCATTGGTCTGGTACGCTGCCATGACATTGATGGATTTGAAATAATCATCAACTCTGGGTTTTGTGATCCTGGAAAACGGGTTATACCAACGACAGCACAACAGAACCACACACCGATGATCCTCGAAACTGGAGATATACTGCAACTGAACAATGTCTGTTATGTTAGCATACATTTCAGTTGTCTCTCTGGCATACGTATCCGTGCTCATGATGGCACTGTTTTGTGTCTTCCCACCTTCGTCACGTGCAAGGGTGTTGTAGCGCACATCTCCAACAATGCAAGATTCATAATGCCTTACCCGAGTATTAGGACCCATTGCTAGTGCGTAAAGGGCATCACCAACTGCATGCCCATCCTACCGCGTCTTCTTAACCTATGGTTAGAAAATAGACAAGCTGATCATCTTATGTACTCAATATATTAAAAAACTGACAGTGCAATTCAAAAGCTTACATGGCTCTTGAACCATTTCACAAATCATGCCATAACCAGTTTGTCAATGTTTCTTGGATTTTGTGGCAACAACTCCTTTTTGTAGATGCTGCACAACATAGTGATCACGTCAAACATCTAAATATATAAGAATGCGATGCAAGTTGAGTAGATTATGATGTATAAGCTGCAATACTTAGCACTTACTTGATATAAGGTAGTATCTCGGGACAGTTATTCAACACATACCAAACCATTTTGTCCAAATCTTTAGGTTTGTCCTCTTGTCGACTCTTCCGTGTAACTCGAACAGAATAATCGAAAACATTGAGCCCAGGATTGTCTTCACGCACCTCTTTGCTAAGCTAATCAGCTGTTTCAATGTATTTTGAGCAGAATGTCAACACTTCTGTAGCAATGTAGGACTCTGCAATGGAACCCTCGGGTCTAGCTCTGTTCCTAACATAGCCCTTGAAAGTGCCTAGCCACCTTTCAGTAGGGTACATCCGGCCATACTGTATTGGACCTCTAAGTAGTGCCTCATCAGGTAGATGAACAGCCAAATGCACCATCACATCAAAGAAGGCTGGAGGATATATATTCTCAAGGTCGCATAGGATAGTTGGTATCTTGTCTCTAAGATGCTCCAAAGCATCTACCCTAATATTTCTATTGTAGAGTTCCCTGAAGAATTGTTCCAACTCTGCAACTGCTCTGTATAAGTCAGGGCGGCCCAATCCTCTAAGGATAACAGGTAAAACCCTTTGAAGTAGGACGTGGCAGTCATGAGTTTTCAACCCTTGTACCTTGTTTCCATCTGCACTAACTCTCCTTTCAGGGTTGGAAGCAAATCCATGTGGGAATCTCACACGTGACAGGACCTCGCAGAATTCTTTTCTTTTTACCTTGTCCAAGACATACACAGTTGGTGCCATATCCCATGGTTTACCTTCATCTTCCACCTGCAAATCCTTTCTCATACCCAGGTGTGTCAAATCAATCCTAGATTTTAAGGCACCTTTCATCTTGCCTTCAATATTAAGAAGTGTGCCGATAATGTTGTCACATATAATTTTCTCTATGTGCATCACATCAAGATTATGTCGCAGATCCAAATCTTTCCAATACTCCAAGTCCCACAAAGTGGACCTGCGGGTAAACAATAATCTCTCTTCTAGCCTGCCACGGTTCCTTTTCCTACTACCATTACCAGGATAGTTTCCTGGTGTAATATGCCTGACCTTCTCTAATTCCACTTGCAACTCATCGGCGGTGAGCCTCTTTGGTGCATCATGGTTTTCATGCTTTGCATTGCACACATGTCTTCAGTATTTTGTAGGACACGGCTTGTCCTTGGCAAGGAACCGGCGGTGTCCAATGTAACAGATCTTGCTAAGTATTGCGTATGACAGCGGATTCCTGTCACAACGAACACATGCATTGTAACCATGTGTCGTTCGCCCTGACATAGTGCCCAAAGTTGGATAATCATGGATGCACCAAATTATAACAGCACGCAGAAAGAAATCAGCTGGTGGGCTGCTATATAGGTCTCAAGTGAGAACACCCCTCCATAGCTATTGAAGTTCCTCCACAAGAGGCTCCATGAATAAATCAAAATCCTTTCCAGGACTTTTTGGACCTGGGATGAGCAAGGCCATCATGTAGTTTGATTCTTTGGTGCAGACATTTGGAGGCATGTTGTAAGGGATAACAAGCACTGGCCACATGCTATATGTGGCGCTCTAGTGGCCAAATGGGTTGAATCCATCTAAAGCTAAGCTAAGTCTAATGTTTCTCGGGTCAGCAACAAACTTTTTGTGTTTCTGATTGAAGCTTTTCCACTCATTGCCATGAGACGGATGGCTCATTACATTCTGATCTCTGTACTCCTGGTTCCTAGAATGCCATAGCACATCCTCTCTTGTTTCAGCATCATGAAACAACCTCTACAATCTTAGTATAAATGGAAAATGTCTCAGAACATTATGAGGAATCCTCTTCACAGCATCGCCATCATTCCATCTTGATGATTTTCATTTCGAGCATTCACTTAAGTTGGCATAATCCTTCCGGAACAGAACACAATTATTCTTACAAACATGGATCATGCCATATCCAATTCCAACTGCACGAAGGAAATTCTTCATTTTACTGTAGGTGTGTGGCAGCTCAGACGCATCTGGAAAAGATTTGCTGAAAGCCGCCAACATCGCATCGAACGATTTGTTGGTCATACGCTCAGATGTCTTCACTTGAAGAAAGGTGACCATAGCTGATAATACTGACAGCTTATTTCCTGGGGTGAGCCACGTTACATTGTTCCAACATGCGGGCCCACCATTTTTCTTTTGCAGGTGAAAGTTCATGAAATGCACAAGCATTTTGTAGCATTGTTTCAATGTTGGTCAAACTCACTGGCTCTGCCACCACCACCTCCTCCTCTTCCACCTGAGCATCAGGCATATCAGATGGTGATCTGCTGCTTCCATGTAGTCAGTAACATTGACGTTCATAGCTTCACCATGATGAACCCACCTAGTATATGTGACCGACATCCCATACAAGTGTAGATGATTTTGCACAGTTGACTGGGGTCTTGTAATTGAATTCATACAACAGCTACACGGGCAGAGCACATCTGATTTCGGACCATCGTACTCAGCTCTAATAAAGTTCATGAAGTTTTCAACCCCCTCGACATATGCAGCGGATAATCTTCGAGCAGAAGCTATGCAAGTCATGTCCATCTATTAGACATACAAATTAGTTCTTCCACTATACATTACAGGAAAAACATATATGTTTTTTATGAAGTCCAGAAAAAAATACCTAGGTCGATGTCTAAAGCTATGGCAAGATATTTGGACGAGCAAATCTAAGTAACGAAATATATGTAAAGCTAATTCAGGAAACATATTTGAGTGCTAAATTATGGCAGGTTGTTTCAGCAGTCAATGAGGCCGAGCACACAGTCATCGAACTATCGAAGGCCATCGCAACAACAAAGATCGAGTATAAAATGGTGTAGAGCTATTTCACCTAACAGATTGGCTACTAGACCATGGCAATCTACGTCATAATAAATATATGGCAGGATATTTTAGCAACTAATCGGGCTTGGCATGCCATCTTAGATAAGAAGATTGAGTGCAGAACAGGGCAATGAAGCTTCTTAAGCAGAGAATATTGACTATAAATTAGTTCGGCAAGCACTAAGATTAACAGCATCTATCAGCTAACATTCAGCGCTACACCAACATGCATAGGGCCTCGGTCTAGAATGTGTGTACCGTGGGAGAAGCTGACCGCCGTGCGACTCCACACGAACGTTGCCAGTGGTGGCGGCACTGACGGCCATGCGCCTCCACAAGAACGTCTCCAACGGTGGCGGCGCGGCTAGAGGACGGCAGTCTATGAGAGCGTACTGTGGGAGCGAGAGGATCACTGTGCGTCCCCTTGACGAACCGCGGCGCTGACGTATCAGCACGGCGGGGAGGGCGCGAAGCGTGTTCCATTTGCGTGAGCCGTGTGCAGGACCGAACGTGTGTGGGGTGCAATGTGACCGCGACAGGGGTGCTATGAGTGTACCGCCTTTTTCCCTTTTAAACTAGGTGCTTCACCCCCTCAAAAAAAACTTGGTGATCCCGACTAAAATGGAGCGGCTGGGTCTTTTCCCGCGCGATATGCTGGGAGCTTGGCTTAGTTGGGTTTTTTAGGATGACTAATGCTACACCTACGTAATCCCAGTTACTTAATTAACATAATTTGAAACATGTGAGTTTTTGATTGTAGATTGGGGGGGGGGGATGGGCCCACCGCCATGAAAATCAGGGAGGAGAGAGAGAGGCAATTTATGTTAACCCTTTTGTATGTTCCCGTAGATGTAGAAAGATGTGAAATGCGTGAATGTGTAGTGGACGTACTATTGGAGTGCCTAAGATAAATTGTGTATGTAGACCCTATGTGTTTATTTACTTTGCATGTTAGCTTTGTCTTGGTTCAATAAAAAGCAGAGTTGGTGATGATGTTGTGCCTATCATCCTGCAATATAGGCCGTATGATCTATATCTAACGGATAGGAAGGAAACTATAACAATTTACCCGCACTCCTCTCCACATTTTCGGATAAGGCCTTCCCTCGTTCATCCTTTTCTCCCACAAGATCTTGATGTTCCGTGCAACGCACGGGCATCTTGCTAGTACTCCTACAATATACTATATTATTGTGAAAGTTCATATACACCAGCTGAGATTAATGCAAACACGGCAGATTCTCATTACATTTTGAACTTTTATAGGACAGAAAAATAAAAGAAACCCAACCCTAAACCTATTCTACGACAGCGACCGACGTCCTCCATCTGCGATCTCCATGTACGGGGACGGGGTTCAAGACCCATGAAGTGAAGGTGCGGTCTCAGGCGAGGAAGAGTAGAACACGGGAGACGGACCGGCCAATTGGCACACCATGCCCTGCCGCCTCCCATGCCCTACTCATCCTCAGAGGACTCCCCGGCCTCGGCGGTGCCGGACGTTGGACGGCGGCAAGTAGGACGCGTGGCTGACGGTGCTCCCATCGTCGGCCGGCAGCATGGCCACATATTGTGCGGTCGCGTCCGCGTCCATTTATGCCGCTATTGCATCGCAAGCAGCGACTTGAGCGAGGGCGGCGACCTCGAGCTTCATCCCCAAGGACAAGCTCTCTCGCAGAGCGTTTGCGCTTGTGGTCATGGAAGATGTGGTGCCAGGTAGCAGGACGATGCGCTATGGTGTGGAGGTTAGTTGGGCGTTGCCGCTTTAAGTAGCGCATTCCGGTGAGGCCAAGCATCCGGGTGCGTCATTAAGTCGCCGGAGTTGGTTCCTCGGGCACCGAGCCTCTTAACGACGGCATACGGATGGATGACATGAATGCGGGCAGCTAGCTCCGGCTGGGAACGCACAGCGCGACGACACGAGGGACGAGGGTTCTTGGTGTGCCAGGGTAGTCAGCTGTGGTCGTGGCAACATTGGGGATGCCCTTTGCTCACATGTGATCCCCACATGTCTATACCTACTAATAAAGCAAGGTGCATTTCTCCAATTTTTTCATCCGTTCACCGTCGAAAAGAATTTATTTTTTTCTATCCGAGGTGGTACTAAACTTTTCTGCGTCTATCCGCTAGAAAAGAAAAATTGTTTGTCCAGTATTCCGTAATTGGGCCATGCACGCTTCGGCCCAACTAAGCCAGCCCACTTACCATTACCCAAGCAGTTGGGAAGACATTATGTCGCGCATAGAGCGATAAAATAGCAGAAGCTGTCCATAGGGCGCCTAAGACTGGGCCGCCCCGTTTCCCCTTTTTGGGTGTTCTATTTTTTTTCTGTTCCTTCCTCTTTCTCTTTTATATTTCTTTTTTCTATTTACCTTCTTTATTTTTATCTTTTTTCAATTAAAAATTTATAAAAATATTCAGAATTTCAATTTTTGTTCAAATATTCAAAAAATGGTAATAATTCAAAAAAACAATTTCTTGATTTGAAAAATGTATGAATTTTTTAAAACTATTCCGGTTTTGAAATTTCTCATTTTTTAAGAAATCTTTGTGTTTTTTCAAAAATTCTTTGAGTTTTTATATAAAGATTACTTTTTTATAAATGTTCCATATTTTAATATATTTTTATTTTAGTTAAATGTTCACAAGTACAAAATAATATTTTCGTCTAAGAAAACATTTCCAAATATTGTTTTAAATTCCCCCTTTTAAAAAATCCAAAAATTCACCAAATTGTGTGTTTTTATAAAATTTTCATGTTTTCAAAATATTTTTGTGAATTTCAAAAATATAAATGTTTTCTAATTTTGTTCGTGTTTTTCCAAAAATATTGGAAATTTTAAAAAATGGTTGTTCGCATTTTTTTCAAAATTGTTCAGGATTTAAATAATTGTTCATGTTTCCAAGAATATTCGCCAATTTATTTTTTTAATGTTTGAAAAAAAATATTTCTAATCTGACGCCATTGGTGGGGCGTGTTCGTTCTATGCTGGTTGACTATAAATAAAACTAATTATGGGCACGTGCCAACAAAAGAGAATATGTTGTTTGGCTTTAATTAGAGAAAAAAATATGGGCAATTGTGCACTAAAATAATCAAAAAGAATAAACCCTCAAAAAGAAGGAGCATTCATGCCTGATTATGCTAATAAAATGTGATTTATGCGTTGCAATTAATAATCCACCTGGTTACGCCGTCGTAGGAAATAGTGGTCGAGACAACCGTGTCCTGAAGGTTGTCTCACAGCCACCAAATAAGGAGGCAGGCACAACCCCAAGTTGAGTGCTCGCTACCACGCCGACCAACCGCATCACTATCAAGATTTCCCATGTCAAACATGTCAAGTGAGAAGACCATAACTCCTTTCTTTGGCGCCTACCATCGTGGAGACCATTTTAATGATGAAAAATCTATTATCTTTTCCGTCGCTTCTCGCAAAAAAATATCTCTCCCGTTGCAACGCACGGGCATATGTGCTAGTCATTGAAAAAGCAAGACGACCCAGCATGGTCTCACGTCCTGG
This sequence comes from Triticum urartu, assembly GCF_003073215.2. Taxonomy (NCBI): domain Eukaryota; kingdom Viridiplantae; phylum Streptophyta; class Magnoliopsida; order Poales; family Poaceae; genus Triticum; species Triticum urartu. Next base: position 16,377 of record NW_024120652.1, read on the forward strand.
GGATGCAGTTGGCCACGCTACACCACTCCGCGAATGCGTCACGGCGTGCGCGCACTTCGATGCCCCATGCATCCTCGACAAGCCGGGTGTAGATCTACTGGTCGTGCCATAGCGCTAACGCCACCCTCGGCACACTGAAATCGACCGTGTCGAGCGACGATGAGTGTGTCGCTAACCGCGTCACAGTGTCCAGAGATGGTGCTGGAGCTGCGCCACGTTGCTGGTCACCACCCTTTTCCTTTTCAAGTAGTGAAGCGTAACACTTGATTAAGTAACCGGATGGTGTGCTAAATGTAGGTGTCCGAATGTTTGAAAGAATAACTGAGGTGTGCTTGGTCTGTGCCCGCATTTAAGGGTCCAACTTACCATGTTCCAGCAGTAGTAACTATACTAGTCCCTATGTACTCCCTTTGTTTTTATTTACTCCGCATTTTAGCTTTGCTCAAAGTCAAACATTGCAAACTTTAACAAAGTTTATAGACAGAAATAATAACATATACAATAACAAATCAATACCATTAGATTCATTATCGAATATACTTTCACGTCATATAGATTTGCTATTGTAAATGTTCATATTTCTACTCTTACTAGCAAGATGCCTGTGCGTTGCACATAACATCAAGATGCATTTGTATGACTAGTTTATCTAGGGAGAGAAAAGGATGAACGGGGAAGGCCTTATTTCCAAAGGTGCAGAGGTGTGTGGGTACCTTTTTGCAAAATTGCCATAGTTTCCTTCCTATCCATCAGATATAAATCGGACGGCCTATATTGCAGGATGGCAGGGACACCATCGTCACCAACTCTATTTTTTATAAGAGTCCATCAAATTTATATCTGACAGATAGGAAGGAAACTATGGAAATTTTGCAAAAAGATACCCACACCCCTATCCACATTTGCAAATAAGGCCTTCCCTCATTCATCCTTTTCTCCCACAAGATAAACTACTCATACAAATGCATCTTGATGTTCCGTGCAACGCACGGGCATCTTGCTAGTCTACTTTTCTTTTAAAAAATAGAGTTGGTGATGATGGTGTACCTGCCATCTTGCAATATAGGCCGTCCGATTTATATCCAACGTATAGGAAGGAAACTATGGCAATTTTGCAGAAAGATACCCACACCTCTCTCCAGATTTGCAAATAAGGCCTTCCCTCGTTCATCCTTTTCTCCCACAAGATAAACTACTCATACAAATGCATCTTGATGTTCAATGCAACGCATGGGAATCTTGCTAGTGTAGATAAAAAGCAGAGTTGGTGATGATGGTGTGCCTACCATCCTGCAATATAGGCCATCCGATCTATATCTAACGGATAGGAAGGAAACTATGACAATTTAGCCGCACTCCTCTCCACATTTCCAGATAAGGCCTTCCACCATTCATCATTTTCTCCCACAAGATCTTGATGTTCCATGCAACGCACGGGCATCTTGCTAGTTTTCTATAAATTTGGTCAAATTTTATGAAGTTTGACTTCAGTCAAACCTAATATGTAGAGTAAATAAAAACAGAGAGAGTATCTTATTCCCTGACCAAGATGGAAGGGAAAGCGAGACAACTTATTGTTTACTTGAGCCGTTCAAGTATAATCATGTGGTGTTGATTATTTATCATTCCTCTCCAACCCTCTTCTCCATCGATCATGCCGCCCTCGGGTTGAGTCCATCCTCCCGCATGGCTCATTTGAACATTCCGCCGGGTATCATTCGCATGTGGGCCTAGACCATGCTTGTATTTCCAATGTTGTAATTTGCCTGACATGCATACAAACAAATGGTTTGTTTAAAGTTTCACTTTGCCTCCACTATGTGTCGCTTCCCGTCTTAGTTTTGCCGTCCCATTTGGTTCATGCCCCGACACATCTTGACGAGATCGATTGATGTTGAGAGATCAATTGCGTGTCGTGCAAGGAGATAAAGGTTTGGTTTGTTTCTATGATAGAAATGACCCGCGGGGGGTGGGGGTCGGTGGGGATCAGAGGGAGTATATTGTACGTTCATAAGCAAAACGAACGTATTGTACCCACCCTAGTCCTCTTTCAATCAATCTTCGGACCCCGAGATGAAATCGAGAGAGAACGAGTGGGTGCATGTGTGATACCGAAGGCAGATTCAAAATTTTGAACCGGTGATTATAGCATCCGCAAATCATATATAAAGGGTATTCAATGTTCGTTTCACTTTTGAACGTACAATATACTCCCTCCGACCCTTTCTAGTTTACATATAAATTTTATGTGTAGTCAAAGTATCTCTACTTTGATCAAACTTACAGAAAAAAGTATCAACATTTAACAATGCCCAATCAATATTGTTATATTCGTACGTACTCCTAGATTTGTATTCAAACAGAGATGGTTTCCAATTTGTTTTCAATCACGTGAATGTGCTTGTTCTCGTGCATGCTCTTCCTACTAGGATTTCTCCACATATAGCCAGTCCAATAGTAACTTTTTAAGCTCCATTTCCAATAGTACTAGTGGAGTACTGACAACATCTATAGTAGAGTATGCAGTGCTCATAGTACTCCCTGCTTCCATTTATATAGGGCCTAAGAGCAAGTACAATAGTGGGCTTATAGCCCGCTTACATGGCACTTTTGCCTATGTGGAGGAGAGAGATGTGAAAAAGTAAGGGGAGTGAGCTCTCATGCAAGAGTCTAGCTATATACGCATTCCTAGGTAAATACAATAAATATGAAGAAAGAGATAGAGAGGAGATGGAAAAAAGTAATAATACAATAGCCAACCTTATTTTTTTGCGGGAAATAGTCAACCTGATAGCCCACACTATTGTATGAGTGCATATAGATGATGGCTATAGATGACATGGCAGTTCCTTATAGCCATCGGTTGGCTATGTTATTAACCATGCTCTAATGTGTTTTTCAAAACTGCCTTTGACTATTGACAAGATTAATAGTGCATGAGATGTATAATGTGAAAATTATATCATTGGAAGCTCCTTTCACATACGAATTTGACCGTATGCTTTGTGTAAGTTGCATGTCATATATTATTACTCTAACATTTGATCAAAGTTAGCCTTGAAAAATGCATTAGGCCGTGTATACTAGATGGAAGGAAGGAGTAGTAGTGGAAGTGGATCCTCTGACGTAGGTATCACTGCCTTACCCTCCCTTTCGGTCACTTACTGGCGGACCCCATGCTTGCTAGGCTCCACATGTCAGTTACTCAATGGGTTCGGCCACATCAGGGGATCCTCATCCATAGTATACTCCCTCTGTTTTTATTTACTCCGCATAAAACGGAGGGAGTGGTAGTATAAATGACACGGGGGAGGGGAGGGACATCGGTTTGCTCTCAACTGCGGTCCCACAAGTGAGCGAAAACGCAAGACGAAGCGCGTTCCATTCGGTGAGCGACGTGGAGGGTCCAACGTGTCGGGGTGCAACGCGAACGCGACAAGATCCATGTACAGTCAAAACCGATTGACTGGTCGTCACCAGAACCACTATTCGCACCAGAACCTTCGCTGCTCGGCCTACGCCAGCCACTGCCCCAAAACCACACCTCCTCTCCAG